>NW_025047683.1:1556301-1576301 GCF_018831695.1 Puntigrus tetrazona | reverse complement strand
GTCCGAGAAGTCGCGCTTAACCCGGCGAGATCGGCTGAAATATGCGCCTGGATGTTTGGACTTAGGTTTTGAGCGAAAAAATTTCCTCCAGGAGGCGAGTCGAGTGGGAAAGCGTCGAAGTCGCACTTAACCCGGCCGAGAGATCGGCTGAAATATGCGCCTGGATGTTTGGACTTAGGTTTTGAGCGAAAAAAATTTCCTCCAGGAGGCGAGTCGAGTGGGAAAGCGTCGAGAAAGTCGCACTTAACCCGGCTGAGATCGGCTGAAATATGCGCCTGGATGTTTGGACTTAGGTTTTGAGCGAAAAAATTTCCTCCAGGAGGCGGGGTCGAGTGGGAAAGCGTCGAGAAGTCGCACTTAACCGGCTGAGATCGGCTGAAATATGCGCCTGGATGATTTTCGTTTGAAAATTGCACTAAGTCAACCCGGGAAAGGTCCGACTTCCATACCCTCCGAGGCTCGAGTCAGGCCGACCGAGAGGCCTCTTCCGGGCACGATTCAAATTTCACCGCGACCCCGGAGGTGGCCGTTTACCAGAACAACTTTTACATCAACTTTAATTTTTTTTTTTTTTTTTTTTTTTCTCTAAAAACTCTGAAATTCGTGCCCTGCGCGTCGCTGCTTTAACGGGGCGAGTCTGTGAGCGCAGGCCTTTGTAGAAAACATTCATCAGGGCCTTTAATAAATAAAATCATACCCAAATCTGTGTTATTGTGTGGGGTTAGTCTGTGGCGCAGGCCTTATGGAAAACATTCATCGAGGGCCTTTATTAAATAAAATCATGCCCAATAAAGAGTTAATGGGTGGGTTAGTCTGTGAGCGCAGGCCTTATAGAAAAACATTTTCCAGGGCCTTTATTAAATAAAATCACGCCCAATAAAGAGTTACTGTGTCGGGTTAGTCTGTGAGGCAGGCCTTAAAGAAAACTGTCATCAGGGCCTTTATTAAATAAAATCATGCCCATAAGAGTGTTATTGTAACGGGGGTTAGTCTGTGAGCGCAGGCCTTAAAGAAAACATTTATCCAGGGCCTTTATTAAATAAAATCATGCCCAATAAAGCGTTACTGTGTCGGGTTAGTCTGTGGCGCAGGCCTTATAGAAAACATTTTTCCAGGGCCTTTATTAAATAAAATCATGCCCAATAAAGCGTTACTGTGTCGGGTTAGTCTGTGGCGCAGGCCTTATAGAAAACATTTTCCAGGGCCTTTATTAAGTAAAATCATGCCCAACAAAGAGTTACTGTGTCGGGTTAGTCTGTGGCGCAGGCCTTAAAGAAAACTGTCATCCAGGGCCTTTATTAAATAAAATCATGCCCATAAGAGTGTTATTATGTGGGGTTAGTCAGTGAGCGCAGTGCTTATAGAAAACATTTTCCAGGGCCTTTATTAAATAAAATCACGCCCAATAAAGCGTTACTGTGTCGGGTTAGTCTGTGGCGCAGGCCTTATAGAAAAACATTTTCCAGGGCCTTTATTAAATAAAATCACGCCCAATAAAGTTACTGTGTCGGGTTAGTCTGTGAGGTAGGCCTTAAAGAAAACTGTCATCAGGCCTTAATTAAATAAAATCATGCCCATAAGAGTGTTATTGTAACGAGGTTAGTCAGTGGCGCAGGCCTTATAGAAAACATTCATCGAGGGCCTTTATTAAATAAAATCATGCCCAATAAAGAGTTACTGTGTCGGGGTCAGTCTGTGGCGCAGGCCTTATAGAAAACATTTTCCAGGGCCTTTATTAAATAAAATCACGCCCAATAAAGAGTTACTGTGTCGGGTTAGTCTGTGGCGCAGGCCTTATAGAAAAACATTCATCGAGGGCCTTTATTAAATAAAATCACGCCCAATAAAGCGTTACTGTGTCGGGTTAGTCTGTGGCGCAGGCCTTATAGAAAAACATTTTCCAGGGCCTTTATTAAATAAAATCACGCCCAATAAAGAGTTACTGTGTCGGGTTAGTCTGTGAGGTAGGCCTTAAAGAAAACTGTCATCAGGGCCTTAATTAAATAAAATCATGCCCATAAGAGTGTTATTATAGCAGGGGTTAGTCAGTGAGCGCAGGCCTTATAGAAAACATTCATCGAGGGCCTTTATTAAATAAAATCATGCCCAATAAAGAGTTACTGTGTCGGGGTCAGTCTGTGGCGCAGGCCTTATAGAAAACATTTTCCAGGGCCTTTATTAAATAAAATCACGCCCAATAAAAGAGTTACTGTGTCGGGTTAGTCTGTGAGGCAGGCCTTATACAAAACATTCATCGAGGGCCTTTATTAAATAAAATCATGCCCAATGAAGAGTTACTGTGTCGGGGGTTAGTCTGTGGCGCAGGCCTTATAGAAAACATTCATCAGGGCCTTTATTAAATACAATCATGCCCAATAAAGCGTTAATGTGTGGGTTAGTCTGTGGCGCAGGCCTTAAAAAAACTGTCATCAGGGCCTTTATTAAATAAAATCATGCCCAATGAAGCGTTACTGTGTCGGGTTAGTCTGTGGCGCAGGCCTTATAGAAACCATTTTTCCAGGGCCTTTATTAAATAAAATCATGCCCAATAAAGCGTTACTGTGTCGGGTTAGTCTGTGGCGCAGGCCTTATAGAAAACATTTTCCAGGGCCTTTATTAAGTAAAATCATGCCCAACAAAGAGTTACTGTGTCGGGTTAGTCTGTGGCGCAGGCCTTATAGAAAACATTGTTCCAGGGCCTTTATTAAATAAAATCATGCCCAATGAAGCGTTACTGTGTCGGGTTAGTCTGTGGCGCAGGCCTTATAGAAAACATTTTTTCCAGGGCCTTTATTAAATAAAATCATGCCCAATAAAGCGTTACTGTGTCGGGTTAGTCTGTGGCGCAGGCCTTATAGAAAACATTTTTCCAGGGCCTTTATTAAGTAAAATCATGCCCAACAAAGAGTTACTGTGTCGGGTTAGTCTGTGAGCGCAGGCCTTATAGAAAACATTGTTCCAGGGCCTTTATTAAATAAAATCATGCCCAATGAAGCGTTACTGTGTCGGGTTAGTCTGTGGCGCAGGCCTTATAGAAAACATTCAATCAGGGCCTTTATTAAATAAAAACATGCCCAAATAAGTGCTATTGTGATGGGGTTAGTCTGTGACCCCAGGCCCTGTGTAAAACTGTCACCCAGGGCCTTTATAGAGAGTAAATCATGCCCAATAAGGTTAGGGTTAGGGTTAGGGTTAGGGTTAGGGTTAGGGTTAGGGTTAGGGCTAGGGTTAGGGTTAGGGTTAGGGTTTGGGTTAGGGTTAGGGTTAGGGCTAGGGTTAGGGTTAGGGTTAGGGTTAGGGCTAGGGTTAGGGTTAGGGTTAGGGTTAGGGTTAGGGTTAGGGTTAGGGTTAGGGTTAGGGTTAGGGTTAAGGGTTAGGGCTAGGGCTAGGGTTAGGGTTAGGGTTAGGGTTAGGGTTAGGGTTAGTCTGTGTGCTTGGGCCTTATAGAAAACATTCATCAGGGCCTTTATTAAATAAAATCATGCCCAAATAAGTGTTATTGTGATGGGGTTAGTCTGTGAGCGCAGGCCTTATAGAAAACATTCATCCAGGGTCTCTATTAAATAAAATCATGCCCAATAAGGTGTTACTGTGTAGGGTTAGTCTGTGAGCGCAGGCCCTTTGTAAAACATTCATCCAGGGCCTTTATTAAATAATATCATGCCCAAATAAGTGTTATTGTGATGGGGTTAGTCTGTGAGCGCAGGCCTTATAGAAAACATTCATCAGGGCCTTTATTAAATAAAATCATGCCCAAATAAGTGTTATTGTGATAGGGTTAGTCTGTGAGCGCAGGCCTTATAGAAAACATTCATCCAGGGCCTTTATAGAATAAAATCATGCCCAAATAAGTGTTATTGTGATGGGGTTAGTCTGTGAGTGCAGGCCTTATAGAAAACATTCCTCCAGGGCCTTTATTAAATAAAATCATGCCCAATAAGGCGCTACTGTGTCGGGTTAGTCTGTGAGCGCAGGCCTTTGTAGAAAACATTCATCAGGGCCTTTTTAAATAAAATCATGCCCAAATAAGTGTTATTGTGATGGGGTTAGTCTGTGAGCGCAGGCCTTATAGAAAACATTCATCCAGGGCCTTTATAGAATAAAATCATGCCCACATAAGTGTTATTGTGATGGGGTTAGTCTGTGAGCGCAGGCCTTATAGAAAACATTCATCCAGGGCCTTTATAGAAAAAAATTATGCCCAATAAGGTGTTAGTGTGTAGGGTTAGTCTGTGGCGCAGGCCCTTTGTAAAACATTCATCCAGGGCGAGAATGAAATAAAGCGATGCCCATTAAAGTGTTACTGCGTTGGGGTTAATGTGTGAGCCCAGGCCCTTTGGAAAATTGAAATCCAGACACGGGGTTCGTAAATGTGTGTGTCGAGAAGTCGCTCTTAACCCGGCCTTGATCGGCTGTAGCAGCGCCTGGATGTCTGGACGTAGGTTTTGAACGCTTAAAAAAATCCTCCAGGGTGGAGGGTCGAGTGGGAAAGCGTCGAGAAGTCGCATAACCCGGCGAGATCGGCTGAAATATGCGCCTGGATGTTTGGACTTAGGTTTTGAAAGCAAAAAAATCCTCCAGGGTGGCGAAGTCGAGTGGGAAAGCGTCCGAGAAGTCGCACTTAACCCGGCCGAGATCGTCTGAAATATGCGCCTGGATGTCTGGACTTAGGTTTTGAGCGGCAAAAATACCTCCAGGGTGGAGGTCGAGTGGGAAAGCGTCCGAGAAGTCGCACTTAACCCGGCGAGATCGGCTGAAATATGCGCCTGGATGTCTGGACTTAGGTTTTGAAAGCAAAAAAATCCTCCAGGGTGGCGAAGTCGAGTGGGAAAGCGTCCGAGAAGTCGCACTTAACCCGGCCGAGATCGTCTGAAATATGCGCCTGGATGTTTGGACTTAGGTTTTGAAAGCAAAAAAAAATCCTCCAGGGTGGCGAAGTCGAGTGGGAAAGCGTCCGGGAAGTCGCACTTAACCCGGCGAGATCGTCTGAAATATGCGCCTGGATGTCTGGACTTAGGTTTTGAGCGGCAAAAATACCTCCAGGGTGGAGGGGGTCGAGTGGGAAAGCGTCCGAGAAGTCGCACTTAACCCGGCCGAGATCGGCTGAAATATGCGCCTGGATGTTTGGACTTAGGTTTTGAAAGCAAAAAAATCCTCCAGGGGGTGGCGGGGTCGAGTGGGAAAGCGTCGGGAAGTCGCACTTAACCCGGCGAGATCGTCTGAAATATGCGCCTGGATGTTTGGACTTAGGTTTTGAAAGCAAAAAAATTTCCTCCAGGGTGGCGGAAGTCGAGTGGGAAAGCGTCCGGGAAGTCGCACTTAACCCGGCGAGATCGTCTGAAATATGCGCCTGGATGTTTGGACTTAGGTTTTGAAAGCAAAAAATTTCCTCCAGGGTGGCGGGGTCGAGTGGGAAAGCGTCGGGAAGTCGCACTTAACCGGCGAGATCGTCTGAAATATGCGCCTGGATGTTTGGACTTAGGTTTTGAGCGAAAAAAAATTTCCTCCAGGAGACCGGGGTCGAGTGGGAAGCGTCGAGAAGTCGCACTTAACCCGGCCGAGATCGGCTGGATGAAGCGCCTGGATGTCTGGACTTAGGTTTTGAAAGCAAAAAAATTTCCTCCAGGGCGGCGGGGTCGAGTGGGAAAGCGTCGGGAAGCGCGCGCTTAACCGGACTCGATCGGTCGGATGAAGCGCCTGGATGTTTGGACTTAGGTTTTGAGCATAAAAAAATTTCCTCCAGGGCGGCGAAGTCGAGTGGGAAAGCGTCCGGGAAAGCGCGCTTAACGGACTCGATCGGTCGGATGAAGCGCCTGGATGTTTGGACTTAGGTTTTGAGCAAAAAAATTTCCTCCAGGGCGGCGAAGTCGAGTGGGAAAAGCGTCCGGGAAGGCGCACTTAACCGGACTCGTCGGTCGGATGAAGCGCCTGGATGTTTGGACTTAGGTTTTGAGCGCCAAAAAAATTTCCTCCAGGGCGGCGAAGTCGAGTGGAAAAGCGTCCGGGAAGGCGCACTTAACCGGACTCGATCGGTCGGATGAAGCGCCTGGATGTTTGGACTTAGGTTTTTTGAGCATAAAAAATTTCCTCCAGGGCGGCGAAGTCGAGTGGAAAAGCGTCGGGAAAGCGCGCTTAACCGGACTCGATCGGTCGGATGAAGCGCCTGGATGTTTGGACTTAGGTTTTGAGCGAAAAAAAATTTCCTCCAGGGCGGCGAAGTCGAGTGGGAAAGCGTCGAGAAGTCGCGCACTTAACCGGCGAGATCGGCTGAAATATGCGCCTGGATGTTTGGACTTAGGTTTTGAGCGAAAAAATTTCCTCCAGGAGGCGGGTCGAGTGGAAAGCGTCGAGAAGTCGCACTTACCCGGCGAGATCGGCTGAAATATGCGCCTGGATGTTTGGACTTAGGTTTTGAGCGAAAAAAATTTCCTCCAGGAGGGCGGGTCGAGTGGGAAAGCGTCGAAGTCGCACTTAACCCGGCTGAGATCGGCTGAAATATGCGCCTGGATGTTTGGACTTAGGTTTTGAGCGAAAAAATTTCCTCCAGGAGGCGGGGTCGAGTGGGAAAGCGTCGAGAAGTCGCACTTAACCCGGCTGAGATCGGCTGAAATATGCGCCTGGATGATTTTCGTTTGAAAATTGCACTAAGTCAACCTTCGGGGAAAGGTCCGACTTCCATACCCTCCGAGGCTCGAGTCAGGCCGACCGAGAGGCCTCTTCCGGGCACGATTCAAATTTCACCGCGACCCGGAGGTGGCCGTTTACCCAGAACAACTTTTACATCAACTTTAATTTTTTTTTTTTTTTTTTTTTTTTTTTTCTCTAAAAACTCTGAAATTCGTGCCCTGCGCGTCGCTGCTTTAACGGGGCGAGTCTGTGAGCGCAGGCCTTTGTAGAAAACATTCATCCAGGGCCTTTAATAAATAAAATCATACCCAAATCTGTGTTATTGTTGTGGGGTTAGTCTGTGGCGCAGGCCTTATGGAAAACATTCATCGAGGGCCTTTATTAAATAAAATCATGCCCAATAAAGAGTTAATGGGTCGGGTTAGTCTGTGGCGCAGGCCTTATAGAAAAACATTTTCCAGGGCCTTTATTAAATAAAATCACGCCCAATAAAGAGTTACTGTGTCGGGTTAGTCTGTGAGGCAGGCCTTAAAAAACTGTCATCAGGGCCTTTATTAAATAAAATCATGCCCATAAGAGTGTTATTGTAACGGGGTTAGTCTGTGGCGCAGGCCTTAAAGAAAACATTTATCCAGGGCCTTTATTAAATAAAATCATGCCCAATAAAGCGTTACTGTGTCGGGTTAGTCTGTGAGCGCAGGCCTTATAGAAAACATTTTTCCAGGGCCTTTATTAAGTAAAATCATGCCCAATAAAGCGTTACTGTGTCGGGTTAGTCTGTGGCGCAGGCCTTATAGAAAACATTTTCCAGGGCCTTTATTAAGTAAAATCATGCCCAACAAAGAGTTACTGTGTCGGGTTAGTCTGTGGCGCAGGCCTTAAAGAAAACTGTCATCAGGGCCTTTATTAAATAAAATCATGCCCATAAGAGTGTTATTATGTGAGGGTTAGTCAGTGAGCGCAGTGCTTATAGAAAACATTTTCCAGGGCCTTTATTAAATAAAATCACGCCCAATAAAGCGTTACTGTGTCGGGTTAGTCTGTGGCGCAGGCCTTATAGAAAAACATTTTCCAGGGCCTTTATTAAATAAAATCACGCCCAATAAAGAGTTACTGTGTCGGGTTAGTCTGTGAGGTAGGCCTTAAAAAACTGTCATCAGGGCCTTAATTAAATAAAATCATGCCCATAAGAGTGTTATTGTGCAGGGGTTAGTCAGTGGCGCAGGCCTTATAGAAAACATTCATCGAGGGCCTTTATTAAATAAAATCATGCCCAATAAAGAGTTACTGTGTCGGGGTCAGTCTGTGGCGCAGGCCTTATAGAAAACATTTTCCAGGGCCTTTATTAAATAAAATCACGCCCAATAAAGAGTTACTGTGTCGGGTTAGTCTGTGGCGCAGGCCTTATAGAAAAACATTCATCGAGGGCCTTTATTAAATAAAATCACGCCCAATAAAGCGTTACTGTGTCGGGTTAGTCTGTGGCGCAGGCCTTATAGAAAAACATTTTCCAGGGCCTTTATTAAATAAAATCACGCCCAATAAAGAGTTACTGTGTCGGGTTAGTCTGTGAGGTAGGCCTTAAAGAAAACTGTCATCAGGGCCTTAATTAAATAAAATCATGCCCATAAGAGTGTTATTATATGCACGGGGGTTAGTCAGTGGCGCAGGCCTTATAGAAAACATTCATCGAGGGCCTTTATTAAATAAAATCATGCCCAATAAAGAGTTACTGTGTCGGGGTCAGTCTGTGGCGCAGGCCTTATAGAAAACATTTTCCAGGGCCTTTATTAAATAAAATCACGCCCAATAAAGAGTTACTGTGTCGGGTTAGTCTGTGAGGGCAGGCCTTATACAAAACATTCATCGAGGGCCTTTATTAAATAAAATCATGCCCAATGAAGAGTTACTGTGTCGGGGTTAGTCTGTGGCGCAGGCCTTATAGAAAACATTCATCAGGGCCTTTATTAAATACAATCATGCCCAATAAAGCGTTAATGTGTCGGGTTAGTCTGTGAGCGCAGGCCTTAAAAAAAACTGTCATCAGGGCCTTTATTAAATAAAATCATGCCCAATGAAGCGTTACTGTGTCGGGTTAGTCTGTGGCGCAGGCCTTATAGAAACCATTTTTCCAGGGCCTTTATTAAATAAAATCATGCCCAATAAAGCGTTACTGTGTCGGGTTAGTCTGTGAGCGCAGGCCTTATAGAAAACATTTTCCAGGGCCTTTATTAAGTAAAATCATGCCCAACAAAGAGTTACTGTGTCGGGTTAGTCTGTGGCGCAGGCCTTATAGAAAACATTGTTCCAGGGCCTTTATTAAATAAAATCATGCCCAATGAAGCGTTACTGTGTCGGGTTAGTCTGTGGCGCAGGCCTTATAGAAAACATTTTCCAGGGCCTTTATTAAATAAAATCATGCCCAATAAAGCGTTACTGTGTCGGGTTAGTCTGTGAGCGCAGGCCTTATAGAAAACATTTTTCCAGGGCCTTTATTAAGTAAAATCATGCCCAACAAAGAGTTACTGTGTCGGGTTAGTCTGTGGCGCAGGCCTTATAGAAAACATTGTTCCAGGGCCTTTATTAAATAAAATCATGCCCAATGAAGCGTTACTGTGTCGGGTTAGTCTGTGAGCGCAGGCCTTATAGAAAACATTCAATCAGGGCCTTTATTAAATAAAAACATGCCCAAATAAGTGCTATTGTGATGGGGTTAGTCTGTGACCCCAGGCCCTGTGTAAAACTGTCACCCAGGGCCTTTATAGAGTAAAATCATGCCCAATAAGGTTAGGGTTAGGGTTAGGGTTAGGGTTAGGGTTAGGGTTAGGGTTAGGGCTAGGGTTAGGGTTAGGGTTAGGGTTTGGGTTAGGGTTAGGGTTAGGGCTAGGGTTAGGGTTAGGGTTAGGGTTAGGGCTAGGGTTAGGGTTAGGGTTAGGGTTAGGGTTAGGGTTAGGGTTAGGGTTAGGGTTAGGGTTAGGGTTAGGGTTAGGGCTAGGGTTAGGGTTAGGGTTAGGGTTAGGGTTAGGGTTAGTCTGTGGTGTGGGCCTTATAGAAAACATTCATCAGGGCCTTTATTAAATAAAATCATGCCCAAATAAGTGTTATTGTGATGGGGTTAGTCTGTGAGCGCAGGCCTTATAGAAAACATTCATCCAGGGTCTCTATTAAATAAAATCATGCCCAATAAGGTGTTACTGTGTAGGGTTAGTCTGTGAGCGCAGGCCCTTTGTAAAACATTCATCCAGGGCCTTTATTAAATAATATCATGCCCAAATAAGTGTTATTGTGATGGGGTTAGTCTGTGAGCGCAGGCCTTATAGAAAACATTCATCCAGGGCCTTTATTAAATAAAATCATGCCCAAATAAGTGTTATTGTGATAGGGTTAGTCTGTGAGCGCAGGCCTTATAGAAAACATTCATCCAGGGCCTTTATAGAATAAAATCATGCCCAAATAAGTGTTATTGTGATGGGGTTAGTCTGTGAGTGCAGGCCTTATAGAAAACATTCCTCCAGGGCCTTTATTAAATAAAATCATGCCCAATAAGGCGCTACTGTGTCGGGTTAGTCTGTGGCGCAGGCCTTTGTAGAAAACATTCATCAGGGCCTTTTTAAATAAAATCATGCCCAAATAAGTGTTATTGTGATGGGGTTAGTCTGTGAGCGCAGGCCTTATAGAAAACATTCATCCAGGGCCTTTATAGAATAAAATCATGCCCACATAAGTGTTATTGTGATGGGGTTAGTCTGTGGCGCAGGCCTTATAGAAAACATTCATCCAGGGCCTTTATAGAAAAAAATTATGCCCAATAAGGTGTTAGTGTGTAGGGTTAGTCTGTGGCGCAGGCCCTTTGTAAAACATTCATCCAGGCGAGAATGAAATAAAACGATGCCCATTAAAGTGTTACTGCGTTGGGGTTAATGTGTGAGCCCAGGCCCTTTGGAAAATTGAAATCCAGACACGGGGGGTTCGTAAATGTGTGTGTCCGAGAAGTCGCTCTTAACCCGGCCTTGATCGGCTGTAACGGCGCCTGGATGTCTGGGCGTAGGTTTTGAGCGGCAAAAAATCCTCCAGGGTGGAGGGGGTCGAGTGGGAAAGCGTCCGAGAAGTCGCACTTAACCGGCGAGATCGGCTGAAATATGCGCCTGGATGTTTGGACTTAGGTTTTGAAAGCAAAAAAATCCTCCAGGGTGGCGGGGGTCGAGTGGGAAAGCGTC
Organism: Puntigrus tetrazona; assembly: GCF_018831695.1. NCBI lineage: Eukaryota > Metazoa > Chordata > Actinopteri > Cypriniformes > Cyprinidae > Puntigrus > Puntigrus tetrazona. Next base: position 1,565,457 of record NW_025047683.1, on the reverse strand, counting down.
CGGGAAGTCGCACTTAACCCGGCCGAGATCGTCTGAAATATGCGCCTGGATGTCTGGACTTAGGTTTTGAGCGGCAAAAAATACCTCCAGGGTGGAGGGTCGAGTGGGAAAGCGTCCGAGAAGTCGCACTTAACCCGGCCGAGATCGGCTGAAATATGCGCCTGGATGTCTGGACTTAGGTTTTGAAAGCAAAAAAATCCTCCAGGGTGGCGAAGTCGAGTGGGAAAGCGTCGGGAAGTCGCACTTAACCCGGCGAGATCGTCTGAAATATGCGCCTGGATGTTTGGACTTAGGTTTTGAAAGCAAAAAAAAATCCTCCAGGGTGGCGGGGGTCGAGTGGGAAAGCGTCCGGGAAGTCGCACTTAACCGGCGAGATCGTCTGAAATATGCGCCTGGATGTCTGGACTTAGGTTTTGAGCGGCAAAAAATACCTCCAGGGTGGAGGGTCGAGTGGAAAGCGTCCGAGTCGCGCTTAACCCGGCCGAGATCGGCTGAAATATGCGCCTGGATGTTTGGACTTAGGTTTTGAAAGCAAAAAAATCCTCCAGGGTGGCGAAGTCGAGTGGGAAAGCGTCGGGAAGTCGCACTTAACCGGCGAGATCGTCTGAAATATGCGCCTGGATGTTTGGACTTAGGTTTTGAAAGCAAAAAAATTTCCTCCAGGGTGGCGGGGGTCGAGTGGGAAAGCGTCCGGGAAGTCGCACTTAACCCGGCCGAGATCGTCTGAAATATGCGCCTGGATGTTTGGACTTAGGTTTTGAAAGCAAAAAAATTTCCTCCAGGGTGGCGGGGGTCGAGTGGGAAAGCGTCCGGGAAGTCGCACTTAACCCGGCCGAGATCGTCTGAAATATGCGCCTGGATGTTTGGACTTAGGTTTTGAACGAAAAAAAATTTCCTCCAGGAGACCCGAAGTCGAGTGGGAAGCGTCGAAGTCGCACTTAACCCGGCGAGATCGGCTGGATGAAGCGCCTGGATGTCTGGACTTAGGTTTTGAAAGCAAAAAAATTTCCTCCAGGGCGGCGAAGTCGAGTGGGAAAGCGTCGGGAAGCGCGCTTAACCGGACTCGATCGGTCGGATGAAGCGCCTGGATGTTTGGACTTAGGTTTTGAGCATAAAAAATTTCCTCCAGGGCGGCGAAGTCGAGTGGGAAAGCGTCCGGGAAGGCGCACTTAACCCGGACTCGATCGGTCGGATGAAGCGCCTGGATGTTTGGACTTAGGTTTTGAAGCAAAAAATTTCCTCCAGGGCGGCGAAGTCGAGTGGGAAAGCGTCCGGAAAGCGCACTTAACCCGGACTCGTCGGTCGGATGAAGCGCCTGGATGTTTGGACTTAGGTTTTGAGCGCAAAAAAATTTCCTCCAGGGCGGCGAAGTCGAGTGGGAAAGCGTCGGGGAAGGCGCACTTAACCGGACTCGATCGGTCGGATGAAGCGCCTGGATGTTTGGACTTAGGTTTTGAAGCAAAAAAATTTCCTCCAGGGCGGCGAAGTCGAGTGGGAAAGCGTCCGGGAAAGCGCGCTTAACCGGACTCGATCGGTCGGATGAAGCGCCTGGATGTTTGGACTTAGGTTTTGAACGAAAAAAAATTTCCTCCAGGACGGCGGGGGTCGAGTGGGAAAGCGTCCGAGAAGTCGCACTTAACCCGGCCGAGATCGGCTGAAATATGCGCCTGGATGTTTGGACTTAGGTTTTGAGCGAAAAAATTTCCTCCAGGAGGCGGGGTCGAGTGGGAAGCGTCCGAGAAGTCGCGCTTAACCCGGCGAGATCGGCTGAAATATGCGCCTGGATGTTTGGACTTAGGTTTTGAGCGAAAAAAATTTCCTCCAGGAGGCCGGTCGAGTGGGAAAGCGTCGAAGTCGCACTTAACCCGGCTGAGATCGGCTGAAATATGCGCCTGGATGTTTGGACTTAGGTTTTGAGCGAAAAAATTTCCTCCAGGAGGCCGGGGTCGAGTGGGAAAGCGTCGAAGTCGCACTTAACCCGGCTGAGATCGGCTGAAATATGCGCCTGGATGATTTTCGTTTGAAAATTGCACTAAGTCAACCGGGGAAAGGTCCGACTTCCATACCCTCCGAGGCTCGAGTCAGGCCGACCGAGAGGCCTCTTCCGGGCACGATTCAAATTTCACCGCGACCCGGAGGTGGCCGTTTACCAGAACAACTTTTACATCAACTTTAATTTTTTTTTTTTTTTTTTTTTTTTTTTTCTCTAAAAACTCTGAAATTCGTGCCCTGCGCGTCGCTGCTTTAACAGGGCGAGTCTGTGGCGCAGGCCTTTGTAGAAAACATTCATCAGGGCCTTTAATAAATAAAATCATACCCAAATCTGTGTTATTGTGTGGGGTTAGTCTGTGGCGCAGGCCTTATGGAAAACATTCATCGAGGGCCTTTATTAAATAAAATCATGCCCAATAAAGAGTTAATGGGTGGGTTAGTCTGTGAGCGCAGGCCTTATAGAAAAACATTTTCCAGGGCCTTTATTAAATAAAATCACGCCCAATAAAGAGTTACTGTGTCGGGTTAGTCTGTGAGGCAGGCCTTAAGAAAACTGTCATCAGGGCCTTTATTAAATAAAATCATGCCCATAAGAGTGTTATTGTAACAGGGGTTAGTCTGTGGCGCAGGCCTTAAAGAAAACATTTATCCAGGGCCTTTATTAAATAAAATCATGCCCAATAAAGCGTTACTGTGTCGGGTTAGTCTGTGGCGCAGGCCTTATAGAAAACATTTTTCCAGGGCCTTTATTAAATAAATCATGCCCAATAAAGCGTTACTGTGTCGGGTTAGTCTGTGGCGCAGGCCTTATAGAAAACATTTTCCAGGGCCTTTATTAAGTAAATCATGCCCAACAAAGAGTTACTGTGTCGGGTTAGTCTGTGAGCGCAGGCCTTAAAGAAAACTGTCATCAGGGCCTTTATTAAATAAAATCATGCCCATAAGAGTGTTATTGTATGGGGTTAGTCAGTGAGCGCAGTGCTTATAGAAAACATTTTCCAGGGCCTTTATTAAATAAAATCACGCCCAATAAAGCGTTACTGTGTCGGGTTAGTCTGTGGCGCAGGCCTTATAGAAAAACATTTTCCAGGGCCTTTATTAAATAAAATCACGCCCAATAAAGAGTTACTGTGTCGGGTTAGTCTGTGAGGTAGGCCTTAAAGAAAACTGTCATCAGGGCCTTAATTAAATAAAATCATGCCCATAAGAGTGTTATTGTGCAGGGGGTTAGTCAGTGGCGCAGGCCTTATAGAAAACATTCATCGAGGGCCTTTATTAAATAAAATCATGCCCAATAAAGAGTTACTGTGTCGGGGTCAGTCTGTGGCGCAGGCCTTATAGAAAACATTTTTCCAGGGCCTTTATTAAATAAAATCACGCCCAATAAAGAGTTACTGTGTCGGGTTAGTCTGTGGCGCAGGCCTTATAGAAAAACATTCATCGAGGGCCTTTATTAAATAAAATCACGCCCAATAAAGCGTTACTGTGTCGGGTTAGTCTGTGGCGCAGGCCTTATAGAAAAACATTTTCCAGGGCCTTTATTAAATAAAATCACGCCCAATAAAGAGTTACTGTGTCGGGTTAGTCTGTGAGGTAGGCCTTAAAGAAAACTGTCATCAGGGCCTTAATTAAATAAAATCATGCCCATAAGAGTGTTATTGTAACGGGGTTAGTCAGTGGCGCAGGCCTTATAGAAAACATTCATCGAGGGCCTTTATTAAATAAAATCATGCCCAATAAAGAGTTACTGTGTCGGGGTCAGTCTGTGGCGCAGGCCTTATAGAAAACATTTTCCAGGGCCTTTATTAAATAAAATCACGCCCAATAAGAGTTACTGTGTCGGGTTAGTCTGTGAGGGCAGGCCTTATACAAAACATTCATCGAGGGCCTTTATTAAATAAAATCATGCCCAATGAAGAGTTACTGTGTCGGGGTTAGTCTGTGGCGCAGGCCTTATAGAAAACATTCATCAGGGCCTTTATTAAATACAATCATGCCCAATAAAGCGTTAATGTGTCGGGTTAGTCTGTGGCGCAGGCCTTAAAAAAACTGTCATCAGGGCCTTTATTAAATAAAATCATGCCCAATGAAGCGTTACTGTGTCGGGTTAGTCTGTGGCGCAGGCCTTATAGAAACCATTTTTCCAGGGCCTTTATTAAATAAAATCATGCCCAATAAAGCGTTACTGTGTCGGGTTAGTCTGTGAGCGCAGGCCTTATAGAAAACATTTTCCAGGGCCTTTATTAAGTAAAATCATGCCCAACAAAGAGTTACTGTGTCGGGTTAGTCTGTGGCGCAGGCCTTATAGAAAACATTGTTCCAGGGCCTTTATTAAATAAAATCATGCCCAATGAAGCGTTACTGTGTCGGGTTAGTCTGTGGCGCAGGCCTTATAGAAAACATTTTTCCAGGGCCTTTATTAAATAAAATCATGCCCAATAAAGCGTTACTGTGTCGGGTTAGTCTGTGGCGCAGGCCTTATAGAAAACATTTTCCAGGGCCTTTATTAAGTAAAATCATGCCCAACAAAGAGTTACTGTGTCGGGTTAGTCTGTGGCGCAGGCCTTATAGAAAACATTGTTCCAGGGCCTTTATTAAATAAAATCATGCCCAATGAAGCGTTACTGTGTCGGGTTAGTCTGTGGCGCAGGCCTTATAGAAAACATTCAATCAGGGCCTTTATTAAATAAAAACATGCCCAAATAAGTGCTATTGTGATGGGGTTAGTCTGTGACCCCAGGCCCTGTGTAAAACTGTCACCCAGGGCCTTTATAGAGTAAAATCATGCCCAATAAGGTTAGGGTTAGGGTTAGGGTTAGGGTTAGGGTTAGGGTTAGGGTTAGGGCTAGGGTTAGGGTTAGGGTTAGGGTTTGGGTTAGGGTTAGGGTTAGGGCTAGGGTTAGGGTTAGGGTTAGGGTTAGGGCTAGGGTTAGGGTTAGGGTTAGGGTTAGGGTTAGGGTTAGGGTTAGGGTTAGGGTTAGGGTTAGGGTTAGGGTTAGGGCTAGGGTTAGGGTTAGGGTTAGGGTTAGGGTTAGGGTTAGTCTGTGCTTGGGCCTTATAGAAAACATTCATCAGGGCCTTTATTAAATAAAATCATGCCCAAATAAGTGTTATTGTGATGGGGTTAGTCTGTGAGCGCAGGCCTTATAGAAAACATTCATCCAGGGTCTCTATTAAATAAAATCATGCCCAATAAGGTGTTACTGTGTAGGGTTAGTCTGTGAGCGCAGGCCCTTTGTAAAACATTCATCCAGGGCCTTTATTAAATAATATCATGCCCAAATAAGTGTTATTGTGATGGGGTTAGTCTGTGAGCGCAGGCCTTATAGAAAACATTCATCAGGGCCTTTATTAAATAAAATCATGCCCAAATAAGTGTTATTGTGATAGGGTTAGTCTGTGAGCGCAGGCCTTATAGAAAACATTCATCCAGGGCCTTTATAGAATAAAATCATGCCCAAATAAGTGTTATTGTGATGGGGTTAGTCTGTGAGTGCAGGCCTTATAGAAAACATTCCTCCAGGGCCTTTATTAAATAAAATCATGCCCAATAAAGGCGCTACTGTGTCGGGTTAGTCTGTGGCGCAGGCCTTTGTAGAAAACATTCATCAGGGCCTTTTTAAATAAAATCATGCCCAAATAAGTGTTATTGTGATGGGGTTAGTCTGTGAGCGCAGGCCTTATAGAAAACATTCATCCAGGGCCTTTATAGAATAAAATCATGCCCACATAAGTGTTATTGTGATGGGGTTAGTCTGTGAGCGCAGGCCTTATAGAAAACATTCATCCAGGGCCTTTATAGAAAAAAATTATGCCCAATAAGGTGTTAGTGTGTAGGGTTAGTCTGTGGCGCAGGCCCTTTGTAAAACATTCATCCAGGGCGAGAATGAAATAAAGCGATGCCCATTAAAGTGTTACTGCGTTGGGGTTAATGTGTGAGCCCAGGCCCTTTGGAAAATTGAAATCCAGACACACGGGGTTCGTAAATGTGTGTGTCGAGAAGTCGCTCTTAACCCGGCCTTGATCGGCTGTAGCAGCGCCTGGATGTCTGGGCGTAGGTTTTGAGCAGCAAAAAATCCTCCAGGGTGGAGGGTCGAGTGGGAAAGCGTCCGAGAAGTCGCACTTAACCCGGCCGAGATCGGCTGAAATATGCGCCTGGATGTTTGGACTTAGGTTTTGAAAGCAAAAAAATCCTCCAGGGTGGCGGGGTCGAGTGGGAAAGCGTCCGGGAAGTCGCACTTAACCGGCCGAGATCGTCTGAAATATGCGCCTGGATGTCTGGACTTAGGTTTTGAGCGGCAAAAAATACCTCCAGGGGTGGGGGTCGAGTGGAAAGCGTCCGAGAAGTCGCACTTAACCCGCCGAGATCGGCTGAAATATGCGCCTGGATGTCTGGACTTAGGTTTTGAAAGCAAAAAAATCCTCCAGGGTGGCGGGGTCGAGTGGGAAAGCGTCGGGAAGTCGCACTTAACCCGGCGAGATCGTCTGAAATATGCGCCTGGATGTTTGGACTTAGGTTTTGAAAGCAAAAAAATCCTCCAGGGTGGCGAGGGTCGAGTGGGAAAGCGTCCGGGAAGTCGCACTTAACCCGGCGAGAGATCGTCTGAAATATGCGCCTGGATGTCTGGACTTAGGTTTTGAGCGGCAAAAAAAATACCTCCAGGGTGGAGGGGGTCGAGTGGGAAAGCGTCCGAGAAGTCGCACTTAACCCGGCCGAGATCGGCTGAAATATGCGCCTGGATGTTTGGACTTAGGTTTTGAAAGCAAAAAAAAATCCTCCAGGGTGGCGGGGGTCGAGTGGGAAGCGTCCGGGAAGTCGCACTTAACCCGGCCGAGATCGTCTGAAATATGCGCCTGGATGTTTGGACTTAGGTTTTGAAAGCAAAAAATTTCCTCCAGGGTGGCGGGGTCGAGTGGGAAAGCGTCGGGAAGTCGCGCATAACCCGGCGAGATCGTCTGAAATATGCGCCTGGATGTTTGGACTTAGGTTTTGAAAGCAAAAAAATTTCCTCCAGGGTGGCGGGGGTCGAGTGGGAAAGCGTCCGGGAAGTCGCACTTAACCGGCGAGATCGTCTGAAATATGCGCCTGGATGTTTGGACTTAGGTTTTGAGCGAAAAAATTTCCTCCAGGAGACCGGGTCGAGTGGGAAGCGTCGAAGTCGCACTTAACCCGGGCGAGATCGGCTGGATGAAGCGCCTGGATGTCTGGACTTAGGTTTTGAAAGCAAAAAAATTTCCTCCAGGGCGGCCGAAGTCGAGTGGGAAAGCGTCGGGAAGGCGCGCTTAACCGGACTCGATCGGTCGGATGAAGCGCCTGGATGTTTGGACTTAGGTTTTGAACGCAAAAAAATTTCCTCCAGGGCGGCGAAGTCGAGTCGAGTGGGAAGCGTCCGGAAGAAGCGCACTTAACCGGACTCGATCGGTCGGATGAAGCGCCTGGATGTTTGGACTTAGGTTTTGAGCGCCAAAAAAATTTCCTCCAGGGCGGCCGAAGTCGAGTGGGAAGCGTCGGGAAGCGCGCTTAACCGGACTCGATCGGTCGGATGAAGCGCCTGGATGTTTGGACTTAGGTTTTGAGCGAAAAAATTTCCTCCAGGGCGGCGGGAAGTCGAGTGGGAAGCGTCCGGAAAGCGCATAACCGGACTCGATCGGTCGGATGAAGCGCCTGGATGTTTGGACTTAGGTTTTGAACGAAAAAAAATTTCCTCCAGGGCGGCGAAGTCGAGTGGGAAAGCGTCGGGAAAGGCGCGCTTAACCGGACTCGATCGGTCGGATGAAGCGCCTGGATGTTTGGACTTAGGTTTTGAGCGAAAAAAATTTCCTCCAGGGCGGCGAAGTCGAGTGGGAAAGCGTCGGGAAGGCGCACTTAACCGGACTCGATCGGTCGGATGAAGCGCCTGGATGTTTGGACTTAGGTTTTGAACGAAAAAAAATTTCCTCCAGGGCGGCGGAAGTCGAGTGGGAAAGCGTCGGGGAAGCGCACTAACCCGGACTCGTCGGTCGGATGAAGCGCCTGGATGTTTGGACTTAGGTTTTGAGTTTTGAAAAAATTTCCTCCAGGGGCGAAGTCGAGTGGGAAAGCGTCGGGAAGCGCGCTTAACCGGACTCGATCGGTCGGATGAAAGCGCCTGGATGTTTGGACTTAGGTTTTGAGCGAAAAAATTTCCTCCAGGGCGGCGAAAGTCGAGTGGGAAAGCGTCCGGGAAGCGCGCACTTAACCGGACTCGATCGGTCGGATGAAGCGCCTGGATGATTTTCGTTTCGAAAATTGCACTAAGTCAACCGGGAGGAAAGGTCGACTTCCATACCCTCCGAGGCTCGAGTCAGGCCGACCGAGAGGCCTCCTCCGGGCATGATTCAAATTTTCCGCGACCCTGGAGGTGGCCGTTACACAGGAACAACTTTTACATGGGTACGATTTCGGTGAGCAGCGTGTTTTGTGGACTTAGTCTCTGGCGAAAAAAAGTCGAAAAAAGCGACTAAGTCCATATCGACTTAGGTTTTGAGCATAATCTTTCTGAAGCTCGGGCGAGGAGCTATCGAGCGCTTCACCTGAAACACGGACACAGGCGCCGAGAGAGAGGGCGTTCGGCGGCGGCGTCCCCCTCGGCCCGAAAGCGTGATCGATTGGGGCGCGGCGCGCCCTAGCCTAGAGACCCCACCGGCCAGCCCGCTGCTCGCTATGGCTCGGGAGTGCCTGGCAGAGAGCACGGCGTGCAATGGGTTTACGTTTGGGCTTTGACAGCACGCCGCGCCGGGCAATTTGGGCGTTAGGTTACGAGCAGGCCCCCTCAGCCGAGGAAGCGCGAACCCGCCGGAGGAGGCCTGAAGCGGCGGTCAGGCGCGAAGGTCCGTCACCGGCGGGCGTGGAGGGCAGAAACGCGGCAGCGTCCGGCGGCGCGCGGCGGTACCCCGTCCCGTGAAACACACTTTTCGGCGTCGGCGCGATCCCAGCGGCCACCCACCCCAGCGGCGACCCCGCCGGAAAGGTTCGAGCAGCGCGTCGCCCCTATGGCGGCGGTCTTAGCCCGGGTCAAGCGGGGTCTGCCCAGGCCCCCTCCTCAGGCGGACTGAGACCGTGTGTAGGCAAAAAGCGCCGCGTCGGTTGGTCCCCTCGACCCACAGGGGTTACCTGGTTGATCCTGCCAGTAACATATGCTTGTC
>NW_025047683.1:1533863-1553701 GCF_018831695.1 Puntigrus tetrazona | reverse complement strand
TCTTTAAGGCTCATGCTTCATAGACTAACTCCTCTGCCATAATAACACTTTATGGGCATGGGATTGTATTTAATAAAGGCCCTGATGATAGTTTTCTTTAAGGCTCACGCCTCACAGACTAACCCCATCACAATTTGGGCATGATTTATTTTAATAAAGGCCCTGGAAAAAATGTTTTCTATAAGGCCTGCGCTCACAGACTAACCTTCGACACAGTAACTCTTTGTTGGGCATGATTTTTACTTAATAAAGGCCCTGGAAAATGTTTTCTATAAGGCCTGCGCTACAGACTAACCCGACACAGTAACGCTTTATTGGGCATGATTGTATTTAAAAAGGCCCTGGAAAAAATGGTTTCTATAAGCCCTGCGCCACTGACTAACCTCACATAATAACGCCTTATGGGCATGATTTTATTTAATAAAGGCCCTGATGACAGTTTTCTTTAAGGCCTGCCTCACAGACTAACCCACACAGTAACTCTTATTGGGCGTGATTTTATTTAATAAAGGCCCTGGAAAAATGTTTTTCTATAAGGCCTGCGCCACAGACTAACCCACCCATTAACTCTTTATTGGGCATGATTTTATTTAATAAAGGCCCTCGATGAATGTTTTCCATAAGGCCTGCGCTCACAGACTAACCCCGCCACAATAACACAGATTTGGGTATGATTTTATTTATTAAAGGCCCTGATGAATGTTTTTCTACAAAGGCCTGCGCCACAGACTCGCCCTGCAGCAGCGACGCGCAGGGCACGAATTTCAGAGTTTTTAGAGAAAAAAAAAAAAAAAAAAAAGTTGATGTAAAAGTTGCTCTGGTAAACGGCCACCCGGGTCGCGGTGAAATTTGAATCGTGCCCGAAGAGGCCTCTCGGTCGGCCTGACTCGAGCCTCGGAGGGTATGGAAGTCGGACCTTTCCCGGTTGACTTAGTGCAATTTTCAAACGAAAATCATCCAGGCGCATATTTCAGCCGATCTCGTCCGGGTTAAGTGCGCGACTTCTCGGACGCTTTCCCACTCGACCCCGCCACCCTGGAGGAAATTTTTTGCTTTCAAAACCCAAGTCCAGACATCCAGGCGCATATTTCAGCCGATCTCGGCCGGGTTATGTGCGACTTCTCGACGCTTTCTCCCACTCGACTCGCCTCCCTGGAGGAAATTTTTGCCGCTCAAAACCTAAGTCCACACATCCAGGCGCCGTTACAGCCGATCAAGTCCGGTTACGCGCGACTTCTCGGACACACACATTTACTAACCCCGCGTGTCTGGATTTCAATTTTCCAAAGGGCCTGGGCTCACACATTAACCCCAACGCAGTAACACTTTAATGGGCATCGCTTTATTTAATTCTCGCCCTGGATGAATGTTTTACAAAGGGCCTGCGCCACAGACTAACCCTACACAGTAACACCTTATTGGGCATGATTTTATTCTATAAAGGCCCTGGATGAATGTTTTCTATAAGGCCTGCGCCACAGACTAACCCCATCACAATAACACTTATTTGGGCATGATTTTATTCTCTATAAAGGCCCTGATGAATGTTTTCTATAAGGCCTGCGCTCACAGACTAACCCCATCACAATAACACTTATGTGGGCATGATTTTATTCTATAAAGGCCCTGGATGAATGTTTTCTATATAAGCCCTGCGCCACAGACTAACCCCCATCACAATAACACTTATTTGGGCATGATTTTATTTAATAAAGGCCCTGGATGAATGATTTCTATAAGGCCTGTGCTCACAGATTAACCCCATCACATAAACACTTATTTGGGCATGATTTTATTTAATAAAGGCCCTGGATGAATGATTTCTATAAGGCCTGTGCTCACAGATTAACCCCATCACATAAACACTTATTTGGGCATGATTTTATTTAATAAAGGCCCTGATGAATGATTTCTATAAGGCCTGTGCTCACAGATTAACCCCATCACATAAACACTTTTTGGGCATGATTTTATTTAAAAAGGCCCTGGATGAATGTTTTCTATAAGGCCTGCGCCACAGACTAACCCCATCACAATAACACTTATGTGGGCATGATTTTATTTAATAAAGGCCCTGAGGAATGTTTTCTATAAGGCCTGCGCCACAGACTAACCCCATCACAATAACACTTATTTGGGCATGATTTTATTCTATAAAGGCCCTGGATGAATGTTTTCTATAAGGCCAAGCGCCACAGACTAACCCCATCACAATAACACTTATTTGGGCATGATTTTATTTAATAAAGGCCCTGGATGAATGTTTTCTATAAGGCCTGCGCTCACAGACTAACCCCATCACAATAACACTTATTTGGGCATGATATTATTTAATAAAGGCCCTGGATGAATGTTTTACAAAGGGCCTGCGCCACAGACTAGCTCCTACACAGTAACACCTTATTGGGCATGATTTTATTCTATAAAGGCCCTGGATGAATGATTTCTATAAGGCTCAACGCCACAGACTAACCCCATCACAATAACACTTATTTGGGCATGATTTTATTTAAAAAGGCCCTGATGAATGTTTTCTATAAGGCCTGCGCCACAGACTAACCTCCCATCACAATAACACTTATTTGGGCATGATATTATTTAATAAAGGCCCTGATGAATGTTTTACAAAGGGCTCCTGCGCTCACAGACTAACCCTCCTACACAGTAACACCTTATTGGGCATGATTTTATTTAATAAAGGCCCTGATGAATGTTTTCTATAAGGCTCACAGCCACAGACTAACCCCATCACAATAACACTTATGTGGGCATGATTTTATTTATTAAAGGCCCTGGATGAATGTTTTCTATAAGGCCTGCGCCAAAGACTAACCCCCATCACAATAACATTTATTTGGGCATGATTTTATTCTATAAAGGCCCTGGATGAATTTTTTTCTATAAGGCCTGCGCCACAGACTAACCCCATCACAATAACACTTATTTGGGCATGATATTATTTAATAAAGGCCCTGGATGAATGTTTTACAAAGGGCCTGCGCTCACAGACTAACCCTACACAGTAACACCTTTATTGGGCATGATTTTATTTAATAGAGGCCCTGGATGAATGTTTTCTATAAGGCCTGCGCTCACAGACTAACCCCATCACAATAACACTTATTTGGGCATGATTTTATTTAATAAAGGCCCTGATGAATGTTTTCTATAAGGCCTGCGCCAAAGACTAACCCCATCACAATAACATTTATTTGGGCATGATTTTATTCTATAAAGGCCCTGGATGAATGTTTTCTATAAGGCCTGCGCTCACAGACTAACCCCATCACAATAACACTTATTTGGGCATGATTTTATTTAATAAAGGCCCTGGATGAATGTTTTCTATAAGGCCTGCGCTCACAGACTAACCCCATCACAATAACACTTATTTGGGCATGATTTTATTTAATAAAGGCCCTGGATGAATGTTTTCTATAAGGCCCGCGCTCACAGACTAACCCTAACCCTAACCCTAACCCTAACCCTAGCCCTAACCCCTAATCCTAACCCTAACCCTAACCCTAACCCTAACCCTAACCCTAGCCCTAACCCTAACCCTAACCCTAACCCTAACCCTAACCCCAGCCCCAGCCCCAGCCCCCAACCCTAACCCTAACCCCTAACCCTAACCCTAACCCTAACCCCTAGCCCCTAGCCCTAGCCCTAACCCTAACCCTAACCCCTAACCCTAACCCTAACCCTAACCCCTAGCCCTAACCCTAACCCTAACCCTAACCCTAACCCTAACCCTAACCCTAACCTTATTGGGCATGATTTTACTCTATAAAGGCCCTGGGTGACAGTTTTACACAGGGCCTGGGGTCACAGACTAACCCCATCACAATAGCACTTATTTGGGCATGATTTTATTTAATAAAGGCCCTGATTGAATGTTTTCTATAAGGCCTGCGCCACAGACTAACCTCGACACAGTAACGCTTTATTGGGCATGATTGTATTTAATAAAGGCCCTGATGACAGTTTTCTTTAAGGCCTGCGCTCACAGACTAACCCCATCACAATAACACATATTTGGGCATGATTTTATTTAATAAAGGCCCTGGAAAATGTTTTCTATAAGGCCTGCGCCACAGACTAACCCGACACAGTAACGCTTTATTGGGCATGATTTTATTTAATAAAGGCCCTGATAAATGTTTTCTTTAAGGCCTGCGCTCACAGACTAACCTCCTGCTACAATAACACTTTATGGGCATGATTGTATTTAATAAAGGCCCTGATGACAGTTTTCTTTAAGGCCTGCGCTACAGACTAACCCCATCACAATAACACATATTTGGGCATGATTTTATTTAATAAAGGCCCTGGAAAAATGTTTTCTATAAGGCCTGCGCTCACAGACTAACCCGACACAGTAACGCTTTATTGGGCATGATTTTATTTAATAAAGGCCCTGGATAAATGTTTTCTTTAAGGCCTGCGCCACAGACTAACCTCATATAATAACACTCTTATGGGCATGATTGTATTTAATAAAGGCCCTGATGACAGTTTTTAAGGCCTGCGCTCACAGACTAACCCCATCACAATAACACATATTTGGGCATGATTGTATTTAAAAAGGCCCTGGAAAAATGGTTTCTATAAGCCCTGCGCCACTGACTAACCTCTGCTATAATAACGCTCTTATGGGCATGATTTTATTTAATAAAGGCCCTGATGACAGTTTTCTTAAGGCCTGCGCTCACAGACTAACCCGACACATTAACGCTTTATTGGGCATGATTGTATTTAATAAAGGCCCTGGATGAATGTTTTCTATAAGGCCTGCGCCACAGACTAACCCCGACACAGTAACTCTTCATTGGGCATGATTTTATTTAATAAAGGCCCTCGATGAATGTTTTGTATAAGGCCTGCCTCACAGACTAACCCGACACAGTAACTCTTTATTGGGCATGATTTTATTTAATAAAGGCCTCTCGATGAATGTTTTTCTATAAGGCCTGCCTCACAGACTAACCCGACACAGTAACGCTTTATTGGGCGTGATTTTATTTAATAAAGGCCTCGATGAATGTTTTTCTATAAGGCCTGCGCCACAGACTAACCCGACACAGTAACTCTTATTGGGCGTGATTTTATTTAATAAAGGCCCTGGAAAATGTTTTCTATAAGGCCTGCGCCACAGACTGACCCCGACACAGTAACTCTTTATTGGGCATGATTTTATTTAATAAAGGCCCTCGATGAATGTTTTCTATAAGGCCTGCGCCACTGACTAACCCCCTGCTATAATAACACTCTTATGGGCATGATTTTATTTAATTAAGGCCCTGATGACAGTTTTCTTTAAGGCCTACCTCACAGACTAACCTTACACAGTAACTCTTTATTGGGCGTGATTTTATTTAATAAAGGCCCTGGAAAATGTTTTTCTATAAGGCCTGCGCCACAGACTAACCCGACACAGTAACGCTTTTATTGGGCGTGATTTTATTTAATAAAGGCCCTGGAAAATGTTTTCTATAAGCACTGCGCTCACTGACTAACCCTCACTATAATAACACTTTATGGGCATGATTTTATTTAATAAAGGCCCTGATGACAGTTTTCTTTAAGGCCTGCGCCACAGACTAACCCACACAGTAACTCTTTGTTGGGCATGATTTTACTTAATAAAGGCCCTGGAAAAATGTTTTCTATAAGGCCTGCGCCACAGACTAACCCGACACAGTAACGCTTTATTGGGCATGATTTTATTTAATAAAGGCCCTGGAAAAATAAGTTTTCTATAAGGCCTGCGCCACAGACTAACCCGACACAGTAACGCTTTATTGGGCATGATTTTATTTAATAAAGGCCCTGATAAATGTTTTCTTTAAGGCCTGCGCCACAGACTAACCCCTGCTATAATAACACTCTTATGGGCATGATTTTATTTAAAAAGGCCCTGATGAATGTTTTCTATAAGGCCTGCGCCACAGACTAACCCCATCACAATAACACTTATTTGGGCATGATTTTATTTAATAAAGGCCCTGATGAATGTTTTCTATATAAGCCCTGTGCTCACAGATTAACCCCATCACATAAACACTTTTTGGGCATGATTTTATTTAAAAAGGCCCTGATGAATGTTTTCTATAAGGCCTGCGCCACAGACTAACCCCATCACAATAACACTTATTTGGGCATGATTTTATTTAATAAAGGCCCTGATGAATGATTTCTATAAGGCCTGAGCTCACAGATTAACCCCATCACATAAACACTTATTTGGGCATGATTTTATTTAATAAAGGCCCTGGATGAATGTTTTCTATAAGGCCTGCGCTCACAGACTAACCCCATCACAATAACACTTATGTGGGCATGATTTTATTTAATAAAGGCCCTGGAGGAATGTTTTCTATAAGGCCTGCGCCACAGACTAACCTCCATCACAATAACACTTATTTGGGCATGATTTTATTCTATAAAGGCCCTGGATGAATGTTTTCTATAAGGCCTGCGCCACAGACTAACCCCATCACAATAACACTTATTTGGGCATGATTTTATTTAATAAAGGCCCTGGATGAATGTTTTCTATAAGGCCTGCGCTCACAGACTAACCCCATCACAATAACACTTATTTGGGCATGATATTATTTAATAAAGGCCCTGGATGAATGTTTTACAAAGGGCCTGCGCCACAGACTAACCCTACACAGTAACACCTTATTGGGCATGATTTTATTTAATAGAGGCCCTGGATGAATGTTTTCTATAAGGCCTGCGCTCACAGACTAACCCCATCACAATAACACTTATTTGGGCATGATTTTATTTAATAAAGGCCCTGATGAATGTTTTCTATAAGGCCTGCGCTCAAAGACTAACCCCATCACAATAACATTTATTTGGGCATGATTTTATTCTATAAAGGCCCTGGATGAATGTTTTCTATAAGGCCTGCGCTCACAGACTAACCCCATCACAATAACACTTATTTGGGCATGATTTTATTTAATAAAGGCCCTGATGAATGTTTTCTATAAGGCCCAAGGCCACAGACTAACCCTAACCCTAACCCTAACCCTAACCCTAGCCCTAACCCTAATCCTAACCCTAACCCTAACCCTAACCCTAACCCTAGCCCTAACCCTAACCCTAACCCTAACCCTAACCCTAACCCCAGCCCTAGCCCTAGCCCTAACCCTAACCCTAACCCTAACCCTAACCCTAACCCTAACCCCAACCCCAGCCCCAGCCCCAGCCCTAACCCTAACCCTAACCCTAACCCTAACCCTAACCCTAGCCCTAGCCCTAGCCCTAGCCCTAACCCTAACCCTAACCCTAACCCTAACCCTAACCCTAACCCTAACCTTATTGGGCATGATTTTACTCTATAAAGACCCTGGGTGACAGTTTTACACAGGGCCTGGGGTCACAGACTAACCCCATCACAATAGCACTTATTTGGGCATGATTTTATTTAATAAAGGCCCTGATAAATGTTTTCTTTAAGGCCTGCGCCACAGACTAACCCCTCACATAATAACACTCTTATGGGCATGATTGTATTTAATAAAGGCCCTGATGACAGTTTTCTTTAAGGCCTGCGCCACAGACTAACCTCCATCACAATAACACATATTTGGGCATGATTTTATTTAATAAAGGCCCTGGAAAATGTTTTCTATAAGGCCTGCGCCACAGACTAACCCGACACAGTAACGCTTTATTGGGCATGATTTTATTTAATAAAGGCCCTGATAAATGTTTTCTTTAAGGCCTGCGCTACAGACTAACCTCTGCTATAATAACACTCTTATGGGCATGATTGTATTTAATAAAGGCCCTGATGACAGTTTTCTTTAAGGCCTGCGCCACAGACTAACCCCATCACAATAACACATATTTGGGCATGATTTTATTTAATAAAGGCCCTGGAAAAAATGTTTTCTATAAGGCCTGCGCTCACAGACTAACCCGACACAGTAACTCTTTGTTGGGCATGATTTTACTTAATAAAGGCCCTGGAAAATGTTTTCTATAAGGCCTGCGCCACAGACTAACCCGACACAGTAACGCTTTATTGGGCATGATTGTATTTAAAAAGGCCCTGGAAAAAATGGTTTCTATAAGCCCTGCGCTCACTGACTAACCCCACATAATAACGCTCTTATGGGCATGATTTTATTTAATAAAGGCCCTGATGACAGTTTTTTTAAGGCCTGCCTCACAGACTAACCCGACACAGTAACTCTTTATTGGGCGTGATTTTATTTAATAAAGGCCCTGGAAAATGTTTTTCTATAAGGCCTGCGCCACAGACTAACCCGACCCATTAACTCTTTATTGGGCATGATTTTATTTAATAAAGGCCCTCGATGAATGTTTTCCATAAGGCCTGCGCCACAGACTAACCCCCGCCACAATAACACAGATTTGGGTATGATTTATTTATTAAAGGCCCTGGATGAATGTTTTCTACAAAGGCCTGCGCTCACAGACTCGCCCCGTTAAAGCAGCGACGCGCAGGGCACGAATTTCAGAGTTTTTAGAGAAAAAAAAAAAAAAAAAAATAAAGTTGATGTAAAAGTTGCTCTGGTAAACGGCCACCTCCGGGGTCGCGGTGAAATTTGAATCGTGCCCGGGAAGAGGCCTCTCGGTCGGCCTGACTCGAGCCTCGGAGGGTATGGAAGTCGGACCTTTCCCCGAAGTTGACTTAGTGCAATTTTCGAAACGAAAATCATCCAGGCGCATATTTCAGCCGATCTCGTCCGGGTTAAGTGCGACTTCGGACGCTTTCCCACTCGACCCCGGCCTCCTGGAGGAAATTTTTTTCGTTCAAAACCTAAGTCCAAACATCCAGGCGCATATTTCAGCCGATCTCGGCCGGTTAAGCGCGACTTCGACGCTTTCCCACTCGACCCCGCCTCCTGGAGGAAATTTTTTTTCGTTCAAAACCTAAGTCCAAACATCCAGGCGCATATTTCAGCCGATCTCGCCGGGTTAAGTGCGACTTCTCGACGCTTTCCCACTCGACCCCGCCTCCTGGAGGAAATTTTTTTCGCTCAAAACCTAAGTCCAAACATCCAGGCGCATATTTCAGCCGATCTCGGCCGGGTTAAGTGCGACTTCGGACGCTTTCCCACTCGACCCCGGCCTCCTGGAGGAAATTTTTTCGCTCAAAACCTAAGTCCAAACATCCAGGCGCATATTTCAGCCGATCTCGGCCGGGTTAAGTGCGACTTCTCGGACGCTTTCCCACTCGACCCCGCCTCCTGGAGGAAATTTTTTCGCTCAAAACCTAAGTCCAAACATCCAGGCGCATATTTCAGCCGATCTCAGCCGGGTTAAGTGCGACTTCTCGACGCTTTCCCACTCGACCCCGCCTCCTGGAGGAAATTTTTTGCTTTCAAAACCTAAGTCCAGACATCCAGGCGCTTCATCCAGCCGATCTCGGCCGGGTTAAGTGCGACTTCTCGGACGCTTTCCCACTGACCCTCCACCCTGGAGGATTTTTTTGCTTTCAAAACCTAAGTCCAAACATCCAGGCGCATATTTCAGCCGATCTCGGCCGGGTTAAGTGCGACTTCTCGACGCTTTCCCACTCGACTTCGCCGCCCTGGAGGAAATTTTTTGCTTTCAAAACCTAAGTCCAAACATCCAGGCGCATATTTCAGACGATCTCGGCCGGGTTAAGCGCGACTCCCGGACGCTTTCCCACTGACTTCGCCACCCTGGAGGATTTTTTTTTGCTTTCAAAACCTAAGTCCAAACATCCAGGCGCATATTTCAGACGATCTCGCCGGGTTAAGTGCGACTTCCCGGACGCTTTCCCACTCGACTTCGCCACCCTGGAGGATTTTTTTGCTTTCAAAACCTAAGTCCAAACATCCAGGCGCATATTTCAGACGATCTCGGCCGGGTTAAGTGCGACTTCTCGGACGCTTTCCCACTCGACCCCCGCCGTCCTGGAGGAAATTTTTTTGCTTTCAAAACCTAAGTCCAAACATCCAGGCGCATATTTCAGCCGATCTCGGCCGGTTAAGTGCGACTTCCCGGACGCTTTCCCACTCGACTTCGCCACCCTGGAGGATTTTTTTGCTTTCAAAACCTAAGTCCAAACATCCAGGCGCATATTTCAGACGATCTCGGCCGGGTTAAGTGCGACTTCCCGACGCTTTCCCACTCGACCCCGCCACCCTGGAGGATTTTTTTGCTTTCAAAACCTAAGTCCAAACATCCAGGCGCATATTTCAGACGATCTCGGCCGGTTAAGTGCGACTTCTCGGACGCTTTCCCACTCGACCCTCCACCCTGGAGGTATTTTTTGCCGCTCAAAACCTAAGTCCAGACATCCAGGCGCATAATTCAGCCGATCTCGCCGGGTTAAGTGCGACTTCTCGGACGCTTTCCCACTCGACCTCCACCCTGGAGGATTTTTTGCCGCTCAAAACCTACGCCCAGACATCCAGGCGCTGCTACAGCCGATCAAGGCCGGGTTAAGAGCGACTTCTCGGACACACACATTTACGAACCCCCCGTGTCTGGATTTCAATTTTCCAAAGGGCCTGGGCTCACACATTAACCCCAACGCAGTAACACTTTAATGGGCATCGCTTTATTTCATTCTCGCCTGATGAATGTTTTCTATAAGGCCTGCGCCACAGACTAACCCCATCACAATAATACTTATTTGGGCATGATTTTATTTAATAAAGGCCCTGGATGAATGTTTTCTATATAAGCCCTGTGCTCACAGATTAACCCCATCACATAAACACTTTTTGGGCATGATTTTATTTAAAAAGGCCCTGATGAATGTTTTCTATAAGGCCTGCGCCACAGACTAACCCCATCACAATAACACTTATGTGGGCATGATTTTATTTAATAAAGGCCCTGGATGAATGATTTCTATAAGGCCTGTGCTCACAGATTAACCCCATCACATAAACACTTATTTGGGCATGATTTTATTTAATAAAGGCCCTGGATGAATGATTTCTATAAGGCCTGTGCTCACAGATTAACCCCATCACATAAACACTTATTTGGGCATGATTTTATTTAAAAAGGCCCTGGATGAATGTTTTCTATAAGGCCTGCGCCACAGACTAACCCCCATCACAATAACACTTATTTGGGCATGATTTTATTTAATAAAGGCCCTGATGAATGTTTTCTATATAAGCCCTGTGCTCACAGATTAACCCCATCACATAAACACTTTTTGGGCATGATTTTATTTAAAAAGGCCCTGATGAATGTTTTCTATAAGGCCTGCGCTCACAGACTAACCCCATCACAATAACACTTATTTGGGCATGATTTTATTTAATAAAGGCCCTGGATGAATGATTTCTATAAGGCCTGAGCTCACAGATTAACCCCATCACATAAACACTTATTTGGGCATGATTTTATTTAATAAAGGCCCTGGATGAATGTTTTCTATAAGGCCTGCGCTCACAGACTAACCCCATCACAATAACACTTATGTGGGCATGATTTTATTTAATAAAGGCCCTGGAGGAATGTTTTCTATAAGGCCTGCGCTCACAGACTAACCCCATCACAATAACACTTATTTGGGCATGATTTTATTCTATAAAGGCCCTGGATGAATGTTTTCTATAAGGCCTGCGCCACAGACTAACCCCATCACAATAACACTTATTTGGGCATGATTTTATTTAATAAAGGCCCTGATGAATGTTTTCTATAAGGCCTGCGCTCACAGACTAACCCCATCACAATAACACTTATTTGGGCATGATATTATTTAATAAAGGCCCTGGATGAATGTTTTACAAAGGGCCTGCGCCACAGACTAACCCCTACACAGTAACACCTTATTGGGCATGATTTTATTTAATAGAGGCCCTGGATGAATGTTTTCTATAAGGCCTGCGCTCACAGACTAACCCCATCACAATAACACTTATTTGGGCATGATTTTATTTAATAAAGGCCCTGATGAATGTTTTCTATAAGGCCTGCGCTCAAAGACTAACCCCATCACAATAACATTTATTTGGGCATGATTTTATTCTATAAAGGCCCTGGATGAATGTTTTCTATAAGGCCTGCGCCACAGACTAACCCCATCACAATAACACTTAATTGGGCATGATTTTATTTAATAAAGGCCCTGGATGAATGTTTTCTATAAGGCCCACACACAGACTAACCCTAACCCTAACCCTAACCCTAACCCTAGCCCTAACCCTAATCCTAACCCTAACCCTAACCCTAACCCTAACCCTAGCCCTAACCCTAACCCTAACCCTAACCCTAACCCTAACCCTAGCCCCAGCCCTAGCCCCAACCCTAACCCTAACCCTAACCCTAACCCTAACCCTAACCCTAACCCTAGCCCTAGCCCTAGCCCCAGCCCTAACCCTAACCCCTAACCCTAACCCTAACCCTAACCCTAACCCTAACCCTAACCCTAGCCCTAACCCTAACCCTAACCCTAACCCTAACCCTAACCCTAACCCTAACCTTATTGGGCATGATTTTACTCTATATAAAGGCCCTGGGTGACAGTTTTACACAGGGCCTGGGGTCACAGACTAACCCCATCACAATAGCACTTATTTGGGCATGATTTTATTTAATAAAGGCCCTGGATAAATGTTTTCTTTAAGGCCTGCGCCACAGACTAACCTCTGCATAATAACACTCTTATGGGCATGATTGTATTTAATAAAGGCCCTGATGACAGTTTTCTTTAAGGCCTGCGCCACAGACTAACCCCATCACAATAACACATATTTGGGCATGATTTTATTTAATAAAGGCCCTGGAAAATGTTTTCTATAAGGCCTGCGCCACAGACTAACCCGACACAGTAACGCTTTATTGGGCATGATTTTATTTAATAAAGGCCCTGATAAATGTTTTCTTTAAGGCCTGCGCCACAGACTAACCTCCTGCTATAATAACACTCTTATGGGCATGATTGTATTTAATAAAGGCCCTGATGACAGTTTTCTTTAAGGCCTGCGCCACAGACTAACCCCATCACAATAACACATATTTGGGCATGATTTTATTTAATAAAGGCCCTGGAAAAATGTTTTCTATAAGGCCTGCGCTCACAGACTAACCCGACACAGTAACTCTTTGTTGGGCATGATTTTACTTAATAAAGGCCCTGGAAAATGTTTTCTATAAGGCCTGCGCCACAGACTAACCCGACACAGTAACGCTTTATTGGGCATGATTGTATTTAAAAAGGCCCTGGAAAAATGGTTTCTATAAGCCCTGCGCTCACTGACTAACCTCACATAATAACGCTCTTATGGGCATGATTTTATTTAATAAAGGCCCTGATGACAGTTTTTTAAGGCCTGCCTCACAGACTAACCCGACACAGTAACTCTTTATTGGGCGTGATTTTATTTAATAAAGGCCCTGGAAAATGTTTTTCTATAAGGCCTGCGCCACAGACTAACCCGACCCATTAACTCTTTATTGGGCATGATTTTATTTAATAAAGGCCCTCGATGAATGTTTTCCATAAGGCCTGCGCCACAGACTAACCCCACACAATAACACAGATTTGGGTATGATTTTATTTATTAAAGGCCCTGATGAATGTTTTCTACAAAGGCCTGCGCTCACAGACTCGCCTCAGCAGCAGCGACGCGCAGGGCACGAATTTCAGAGTTTTTAGAGAAAAAAAAAAAAAAAAAAAAAAAAAAATTAAAGTTGATGTAAAAGTTGTTCTGGGTAAACGGCCACCTCCGGGTCGCGGTGAAATTTGAATCGTGCCCGGAAGAGGCCTCTCGGTCGGCCTGACTCGAGCCTCGGAGGGTATGGAAGTCGGACCTTTCCCGGGTTGACTTAGTGCAATTTTCAAACGAAAATCATCCAGGCGCATATTTCAGCCGATCTCGTCCGGTTAAGTGCGACTTCGACGCTTTCCCACTCGACTTCGCCACCCTGGAGGAAATTTTTTGCTTTCAAAACCTAAGTCCAGACATCCAGGCGCATATTTCAGCCGATCTCGCCGGGTTATGTGCGACTCGGACGCTTTCCCACTCGACCCGCCTCCTCCTGGAGGAAATTTTTGCCGCTCAAAACCTAAGTCCACACATCCAGGCGCTGCACAGCCGATCAAGTCCGGGTTACGTGCATACTTCTCGGACACACACATTTACGAACCCCGTGTCTGGATTTCAATTTTCCAAAGGGCCTGGGCTCACACATTAACCCCAACGCAGTAACACTTTAATGGGCATCGCTTTATTTAATTCTCGCCTGGATGAATGTTTTACAAAGGGCCTGCGCCACAGACTAACCTTACACAGTAACACCTTATTGGGCATGATTTTATTCTATAAAGGCCCTGGATGAATGTTTTCTATAAGGCCTGCGCCACAGACTAACCCCATCACAATAACACTTATTTGGGCATGATTTTATTCTATAAAGGCCCTGGATGAATGTTTTCTATAAGGCCTGCGCCACAGACTAACCCCATCACAATAACACTTATGTGGGCATGATTTTATTCTATAAAGGCCCTGGATGAATGTTTTCTATATAAGCCCTGCGCTCACAGACTAACCCCATCACAATAACACTTATTTGGGCATGATTTTATTTAATAAAGGCCCTGGATGAATGATTTCTATAAGGCCTGTGCTCACAGATTAACCCCATCACATAAACACTTATTTGGGCATGATTTTATTTAATAAAGGCCCTGGATGAATGATTTCTATAAGGCCTGTGCTCACAGATTAACCCCATCACATAAACACTTATTTGGGCATGATTTTATTTAATAAAGGCCCTGGATGAATGATTTCTATAAGGCCTGTGCTCACAGATTAACCCCATCACATAAACACTTTTTGGGCATGATTTTATTTAAAAAGGCCCTGGATGAATGTTTTCTATAAGGCCTGCGCCACAGACTAACCCCATCACAATAACACTTATGTGGGCATGATTTTATTTAATAAAGGCCCTGGAGGAATGTTTTCTATAAGGCCTGCGCCACAGACTAACCCCATCACAATAACACTTATTTGGGCATGATTTTATTCTATAAAGGCCCTGGATGAATGTTTTCTATAAGGCCTGCGCTCACAGACTAACCCCATCACAATAACACTTATTTGGGCATGATTTTATTTAATAAAGGCCCTGGATGAATGTTTTCTATAAGGCCTGCGCTCACAGACTAACCCCATCACAATAACACTTATTTGGGCATGATATTATTTAATAAAGGCCCTGGATGAATGTTTTACAAAGGGCCTGCGCCACAGACTAGCCCTACACAGTAACACCTTATTGGGCATGATTTTATTCTATAAAGGCCCTGGATGAATGATTTCTATAAGGCTCAAGGCCACAGACTAACCCCATCACAATAACACTTATTTGGGCATGATTTTATTTAAAAAGGCCCTGGATGAATGTTTTCTATAAGGCCTGCGCTCACAGACTAACCCCATCACAATAACACTTATTTGGGCATGATATTATTTAATAAAGGCCCTGGATGAATGTTTTACAAAGGGCCTGCGCCACAGACTAACCCTACACAGTAACACCTTATTGGGCATGATTTTATTTAATAAAGGCCCTGGATGAATGTTTTCTATAAGGCTCACGCCACAGACTAACCCCATCACAATAACACTTATGTGGGCATGATTTTATTTATTAAAGGCCCTGATGAATGTTTTCTATAAGGCCTGCGCCAAAGACTAACCCCATCACAATAACATTTATTTGGGCATGATTTTATTCTATAAAGGCCCTGGATGAATTTTTTCTATAAGGCCTGCGCCACAGACTAACCCCATCACAATAACACTTATTTGGGCATGATATTATTTAATAAAGGCCCTGGATGAATGTTTTACAAAGGGCCTGCGCCACAGACTAACCCTACACAGTAACACCTTATTGGGCATGATTTTATTTAATAGAGGCCCTGATGAATGTTTTCTATAAGGCCTGCGCCACAGACTAACCCCATCACAATAACACTTATTTGGGCATGATTTTATTTAATAAAGGCCCTGGATGAATGTTTTCTATAAGGCCTGCGCTCAAAGACTAACCCCATCACAATAACATTTATTTGGGCATGATTTTATTCTATAAAGGCCCTGGATGAATGTTTTCTATAAGGCCTGCGCCACAGACTAACCCCATCACAATAACACTTATTTGGGCATGATTTTATTTAATAAAGGCCCTGGATGAATGTTTTCTATAAGGCCTGCGCTCACAGACTAACCCCATCACAATAACACTTAATTGGGCATGATTTTATTTAATAAAGGCCCTGGATGAATGTTTTCTATAAGGCCCGCGCCACAGACTAACCCTAACCCTAACCCTAACCCTAACCCTAGCCCTAACCCTAATCCTAACCCTAACCCTAACCCTAACCCCTAACCCTAACCCTAGCCCTAACCCTAACCCTAACCCTAACCCTAACCCTAACCCTAGCCCTAGCCCCAGCCCTAACCCCTAACCCTAACCCTAACCCTAACCCTAACCCTAACCCTAGCCCCAGCCCCAGCCCTAACCCTAACCCTAACCCTAACCCTAACCCTAACCCTAACCCTAACCCTAGCCCTAACCCTAACCCTAACCCTAACCCTAACCCTAACCCTCCCTAACCCTAACCTTATTGGGCATGATTTTACTCTATAAAGGCCCTGGGTGACAGTTTTACACAGGGCCTGGGGTCACAGACTAACCCCATCACAATAGCACTTATTTGGGCATGATTTTATTTAATAAAGGCCCTGATTGAATGTTTTCTATAAGGCCTGCGCCACAGACTAACCCGACACAGTAACGCTTTATTGGGCATGATTGTATTTAATAAAGGCCCTGATGACAGTTTTCTTTAAGGCCTGCGCCACAGACTAACCCCATCACAATAACACATATTTGGGCATGATTTTATTTAATAAAGGCCCTGGAAAAATGTTTTCTATAAGGCCTGCGCCACAGACTAACCCGACACAGTAACGCTTTATTGGGCATGATTTTATTTAATAAAGGCCCTGGATAAATGTTTTCTTTAAGGCCTGCGCCACAGACTAACCTCTGCATAATAACACTCTTATGGGCATGATTGTATTTAATAAAGGCCCTGGATGACAGTTTTCTTTAAGGCCTGCGCCACAGACTAACCCCATCACAATAACACATATTTGGGCATGATTTTATTTAATAAAGGCCCTGGAAAATGTTTTCTATAAGGCCTGCGCCACAGACTAACCCGACACAGTAACGCTTTATTGGGCATGATTTTATTTAATAAAGGCCCTGGATAAATGTTTTCTTTAAGGCCTGCGCCACAGACTAACCTCCTCAAGCATAATAACACTTTATGGGCATGATTGTATTTAATAAAGGCCCTGATGACAGTTTTCTTTAAGGCCTGCGCTCACAGACTAACCCCATCACAATAACACATATTTGGGCATGATTGTATTTAAAAAGGCCCTGGAAAAAATGGTTTCTATAAGCCCTGCGCTCACTGACTAACCTCTGC
The DNA here is from genome assembly GCF_018831695.1 of Puntigrus tetrazona. NCBI lineage: Eukaryota > Metazoa > Chordata > Actinopteri > Cypriniformes > Cyprinidae > Puntigrus > Puntigrus tetrazona. The sequence goes on along the minus strand of NW_025047683.1, from coordinate 1,536,192 downwards.
ATAATAACGCTCTTATGGGCATGATTTTATTTAATAAAGGCCCTGGATGACAGTTTTTTTAAGGCCTGCGCCACAGACTAACCCGACACATTAACGCTTTATTGGGCATGATTGTATTTAATAAAGGCCCTGATGAATGTTTTCTATAAGGCCTGCGCCACAGACTAACCCCGACACAGTAACTCTTCATTGGGCATGATTTTATTTAATAAAGGCCTCGATGAATGTTTTGTATAAGGCCTGCCTCACAGACTAACCCGACACAGTAACTCTTTATTGGGCATGATTTTATTTAATAAAGGCCCTCGATGAATGTTTTTCTATAAGGCCTGCCTCACAGACTAACCCGACACAGTAACGCTTTATTGGGCGTGATTTTATTTAATAAAGGCCCTCGATGAATGTTTTTCTATAAGGCCTGCGCCACAGACTAACCCGACACAGTAACTCTTTATTGGGCGTGATTTTATTTAATAAAGGCCCTGGAAAATGTTTTCTATAAGGCCTGCGCCACAGACTGACCCCGACACAGTAACTCTTTATTGGGCATGATTTTATTTAATAAAGGCCCTCGATGAATGTTTTCTATAAGGCCTGCGCCACTGACTAACCCCTGCTACAATAACACTCTTATGGGCATGATTTTATTTAATTAAGGCCCTGATGACAGTTTTCTTTAAGGCCTACCTCACAGACTAACCCGACACAGTAACTCTTTATTGGGCGTGATTTTATTTAATAAAGGCCCTGGAAAATGTTTTTCTATAAGGCCTGCGCCACAGACTAACCCGACACAGTAACGCTTTATTGGGCGTGATTTTATTTAATAAAGGCCCTGGAAAATGTTTTCTATAAGCACTGCGCCACTGACTAACCCTCATAATAACACTCTTATGGGCATGATTTTATTTAATAAAGGCCCTGATGACAGTTTTTTTAAGGCCTGCGCTCACAGACTAACCCGACACAGTAACTCTTTGTTGGGCATGATTTTACTTAATAAAGGCCCTGGAAAATGTTTTCTATAAGGCCTGCGCCACAGACTAACCCGACACAGTAACGCTTTATTGGGCATGATTTTATTTAATAAAGGCCCTGGAAAAATGTTTTCTATAAGGCCTGCGCCACAGACTAACCCGACACAGTAACGCTTTATTGGGCATGATTTTATTTAATAAAGGCCCTGATAAATGTTTTCTTTAAGGCCTGCGCTCACAGACTAACCCCTCACATAATAACACTCTTATGGGCATGATTTTATTTAATAAAGGCCCTGATGACAGTTTTCTTTAAGGCCTGCCTCACAGACTAACCCGACACAGTAACTCTTTATTGGGCGTGATTTTATTTAATAAAGGCCCTGGAAAATGTTTTTCTATAAGGCCTGCGCCACAGACTAACCCGACCCATTAACTCTTTATTGGGCATGATTTTATTTAATAAAGGCCCTCGATGAATGTTTTCCATAAGGCCTGCGCCACAGACTAACCTCCTGGCCACAATAACACAGATTTGGGTATGATTTTATTTATTAAAGGCCCTGATGAATGTTTTCTACAAAGGCCTGCGCCACAGACTCGCCTCGCAAAAGCAGCGACGCGCAGGGCACGAATTTCAGAGTTTTTAGAGAAAAAAAAAAAAAAAAAAAAAAAAAAAAAAAGTTGATGTAAAAGTTGCTCCTGGTAAACGCCACCCGGGTCGCGTGAAATTTGAATCGTGCCCGAAGAGGCCTCTCGGTCGGCCTGACTCGAGCCTCGGAGGGTATGGAAGTCGGACCTTTCTCGGTTGACTTAGTGCAATTTTCAAACGAAAATCATCCAGGCGCATATTTCAGCCGATCTCGTCCGGTTAAGTGCGACTTCTCGACGCTTTCCCACTCACTCGACCGCCTCCTGGAGGAAATTTTTTCGCTCAAAACCTAAGTCCAAACATCCAGGCGCATATTTCAGACGATCTCGGCCGGGTTAAGTGCGACTTCCCGGACGCTTTCCCACTCGACCCGCCACCCCGGAGGTATTTTTTAAGTGTTCAAAACCTAAGTCCAGACATCCAGGCGCATCTCACAGCCGATCTCGGCCGCAGTAAGCCCCACTTCACGGGCGCTTTCCCACTCGACCCCGCCACCCCGGAGGTATTTTTTAAGTGTTCAAAACCTAAGTCCAGACATCCAGGCGCATCTCACAGCCGATCTCGGCCGCTAAGCCCCACTTCACGGGCGCTTTCCACTCTGACCGCCACCCCGGGAGGTATTTTTGCCGCTCAAAACCTAAGTCCAGACATCCAGGCGCATCTCACAGCCGATCTCGGCCGCGCTAAGCCCCACTTCACG
>NW_025047683.1:1511363-1526363 GCF_018831695.1 Puntigrus tetrazona | reverse complement strand
GGGCGGGCGGGTCCGAGGACCTCACTAAACCATCCAATCGGTAGTAGCGACGGGCGGTGTGTACAAAGGGCAGGGACTTAATCAACGCGAGCTTATGACCCGCGCTTACTGGGAATTCTCGATGGGAAATAGTTTCAATCCCCAGTCCCGATCACGAGCGGGTTCAGCTGGCACCCGCGCCTCGGGCGCAGGGTAGACACACGCTGATCCGCCCATTGTGGCGCGCGTGCAGCCCCGGACATCTAAGGGCATCACAGACCTGTTATTGCTCCATCTCGCGTGGCTGAACGCCACTTGTCCCTCTAAGAAGTTTTTGACGCCGACCCAAGTGGCCGCGCCACTATTTAGCAAGCCGGAGTCTCGTTCGTTATCGGAATGAACCAGACAAATCGCTCCACCAACTAAGAACGGCCATGCACCACCACCCACAGAATCGAGAAAGAGCTATCAATCTGTCAATCCTTTCCGTGTCCGGGCCGGGTGAGGTTTCCCGTGTTGAGTCAAATTAAGCCGCAGGCTCCACTCCTGGTGGTGCCCTTCCGTCAATTCCTTTAAGTTTCAGCTTTGCAACCATACTCCCCCCGGAACCCAAAGACTCGTGGTTTCCCGCACGCTGCCCGGCGGGTCATGGGAATAACGCCGCCGGATCGCGGGTCGGCATCGTTTACGGTCGGAACTACGACGGTATCTGATCGTCTTCGAACCTCCGACTTTCGTTTGATTAATGAAAACATTCTTGGCAAATGCTTTCGCTGTCCCGCCTTGCGCGCCGTCCAAGAATTTCACCTCTAGCGCGCAATACGAATGCCCCGGCCGCCCTCTCTTAATCATGGCTCCGGTTCCAGAAACCCACAAAATAGAACCGGAGTCCTATTCCATTATTCCTAGCTGCGTATTCAGCGGCGACGCCGCCTGCTTTGAACACTCTAATTTTTTCAAAGTAAACGCTTTGGGCCCTCGGACCGACACCCAGCCAAGGGCATCCGGGGCGCCGAGGCAGGGACCTGGGACGGGCGGTGGCTCGCCTCTCGGCGGACCGCCAGCCAGATCCCGAGATCCAACTACGAGCTTTTTAACTGCAGCAACTTTAATATACGCTATTGGAGCTGGAATTACCGCGGCTGCTGGCACCAGACTTGCCCTCCAATGGGTCCTCGCCCATGTGTTTAAGATACGCTCATTCCAATTACAGGGCCTCGAAGAGACCTGTATTGTTATTTTTCGCCACTACCTCCGAGTCGGAAATGGTAATTTGCGCGCCTGCTGCCTTCCTTGGATGTGGTAGCCGCTTTCAGGCTCCTCTCCGAATCGAACCCTGATTCCCCGTCACCCGTGGTCACCATGGTAGGCGCCTGATGTACCATCGAAAGTTGATAGGGCAGACACTCGAATGAATCGTCGCCGCCGCGGAAGGGCGAGCGATCGGCCCGAGGTTATCTAGAGTCACCAAAGGTACCGGTCCGAGGACGGATCGCCGGGGCCCGGATGGGTTTTGATCTGATAAATGCATCGCTGCCTCTCAGCCTCCCGCCCCGCGAGGAGAGGCGGTCGCCCGGTCGGCGCCGCTTGCATGTATTAGCTCTGGAATTGCCACAGTTATCCAAGTACCGGTGGAGCGATCAAAGGGACCATAACTGATTTAATGAGCCATTCGCAGTTTCACTGTACCGCCGTGGTGCACTTAGACCTGCATGGCTTAATCTTTGAGACAAGCATATGTTACTGGCAGGATCAACCAGGTAACCCCTGTGGGTCGAGGGACCAACCGACGCTGGCGCTTTTGCCTCACACACGGTCTCAGTCCGCCTGAGGAGGGGGCCTGGGCAGACCCCGCTGACCTCGGCTAAGACCGCCGCCATAGGGCGACGCGCTCGAACCTTTCCCGCGGGGTCGCCGCTGGGGTGGGTGGCCGCTGGGATCGCGCCGACGCCGAAAAGTGTGTTTCACGGGACGGGGTACCGCCGCGCGCCGCCGGACGCTGCCGCTTTCTGCCCTCCACGCCCGCCGTGACGGACTCTCGCGCTCTGACCGCCGCTCAGGCCTCCTCCGGCGGGTTCGCGCGCCTCGGGCTGAGGGGGCCTGCTCGTAACGAACGCCCAAATTGCCCGGCGCGGCGTGCTGTCAAAGCCCAAACGTAAACCCATTGCACGCCGTGCTCTGCCAGGCACTCCCGACGATAGCGGCAGCGGGCTGGCCGGTGGGGTCTCTAGGCTAGGCGCGCTGCGCCCAATCGATCACGCTGGGCCGAGGGGACGCCGCCGCCGAACGCCCTCTCTCGGCGCCTGTGTCCGTGTTTCAGGTGAAGCGCTCGATAGCTCCTCGCCCGGAGCTTCAGAAAGATTGCGCTCAAAACCTAAGTCGATATGGACTTAGTCGCTTTTTCGACTTTTTTTCGCCAGAGACTAAGTCCACAAAACACGCTGCTCACCAAATCGTACCCATGTAAAAGTTGTTCCTGTGTAAACGCCACCTCCAGGGTCGCGGAAAATTTGAATCATGCCCGGAGGAGGCCTCTCGGTCGGCCTGACTCGAGCCTCGGAGGGTATGGAAGTCGGACCTTTCTCGGTTGACTTAGTGCAATTTTCAAACGAAAATCATCCAGGCGCTTCATCCGACCGATCGAGTCCGGTTAAGCGCGCCTTCCCGGACGCTTTCCCAATCGACTTCGCCGCCCTGGAGGAATTTTTTTCGCTCAAAACCTAAGTCCAAACATCCAGGCGCTTCATCCGACCGATCGAGTCCGGTTAAGCGCGCCTTCCCGGACGCTTTCCCACTCGACTTCGCCCGCCCTGGAGGAAATTTTTTGCGCTCAAAACCTAAGTCCAAACATCCAGGCGCTTCATCCGACCGATCGAGTCCGGTTAAGCGCGCCTTCCCGACGCTTTTCCCACTCGACTTCGCCGCCCTGGAGGAAATTTTTTTGCGCTCAAAACCTAAGTCCAAACATCCAGGCGCTTCATCCGACCGATCGAGTCCGGTTAAGCGCGCTTCCCGACGCTTTCCCACTCGACTTCGCCCCCTGGAGGAATTTTTTTCGCTCAAAACCTAAGTCCAAACATCCAGGCGCTTCATCCGACCGATCGAGTCCGGTTAAGCGCGCTTCCCGACGCTTTCCCACTCGACTTCGCCGCCCTGGAGGAAATTTTTTGCGCTCAAAACCTAAGTCCAAACATCCAGGCGCTTCATCCGACCGATCGAGTCCGGTTAAGCGCGCTTCCCGACGCTTTCCCACTCGACTTCGCCGCCCTGGAGGAAATTTTTTTTCGCTCAAAACCTAAGTCCAAACATCCAGGCGCTTCATCCGACCGATCGAGTCCGGTTAAGTGCGCCTTCCCGACGCTTTCCCACTCGACTTCGCCCGCCCTGGAGGAAATTTTTTTGCTTTCAAAACCTAAGTCCAGACATCCAGGCGCTTCATCCAGCCGATCTCGGCCGGGTTAAGTGCGCTTCTCGACGCTTTCCCACTCGACCCCCGCCACCCTGGAGGATTTTTTTGCTTTCAAAACCTAAGTCCAAACATCCAGGCGCATATTTCAGACGATCTCGCCGGTTAAGTGCGACTTCCCGGACGCTTTCCCACTCGACCCCGCCACCCTGGAGGATTTTTTTGCTTTCAAAACCTAAGTCCAAACATCCAGGCGCATATTTCAGACGATCTCGCCGGGTTAAGTGCGACTTCTCGACGCTTTCCCACTCGACTTCGCCGCCCTGGAGGAAATTTTTTGCTTTCAAAACCTAAGTCCAAACATCCAGGCGCATATTTCAGACGATCTCGGCCGGGTTAAGTGCGACTTCCGGACGCTTTCCCACTCGACCCCGCCACCCTGGAGGATTTTTTTGCTTTCAAAACCTAAGTCCAAACATCCAGGCGCATATTTCAGACGATCTCGGCCGGTTAAGTGCGACTTCTCGGACGCTTTCCACTCGACCCCCGCCGCCCTGGAGGAAATTTTTTGCTTTCAAAACCTAAGTCCAAACATCCAGGCGCATATTTCAGACGATCTCGCCGGGTTAAGTGCGACTTCCCGGACGCTTTCCCACTCGACCCGCCACCCTGGAGGATTTTTTTTTGCTTTCAAAACCTAAGTCCAAACATCCAGGCGCATATTTCAGACGATCTCGGCCGGGTTAAGTGCGACTTCTCGGACGCTTTCCCACTCGACCCCCGCCGTCCTGGAGGAAATTTTTTTGCTTTCAAAACCTAAGTCCAAACATCCAGGCGCATATTTCAGACGATCTCGGCCGGGTTAAGTGCGACTTCCCGGACGCTTTCCCACTCGACCCCCGCCACCCTGGAGGATTTTTTTGCTTTCAAAACCTAAGTCCAAACATCCAGGCGCATATTTCAGACGATCTCGGCCGGGTTAAGTGCGACTTCCCGGACGCTTTCCCACTCGACTTCGCCACCCTGGAGGATTTTTTTGCTTTCAAAACCTAAGTCCAAACATCCAGGCGCATATTTCAGACGATCTCGGCCGGGTTAAGTGCGACTTCTCGGACGCTTTCCCACTCGACCCCCGCCGCCCTGGAGGAAATTTTTTTGCTTTCAAAACCTAAGTCCAAACATCCAGGCGCATATTTCAGACGATCTCGGCCGGGTTAAGTGCGACTTCCCGGACGCTTTCCCACTCGACCCCCGCCACCCTGGAGGATTTTTTTGCTTTCAAAACCTAAGTCCAAACATCCAGGCGCATATTTCAGACGATCTCGGCCGGGTTAAGTGCGACTTCCCGGACGCTTTCCCACTCGACCCCCGCCACCCTGGAGGATTTTTTTTTTGCTTTCAAAACCTAAGTCCAAACATCCAGGCGCATATTTCAGACGATCTCGCCGGTTAAGTGCGACTTCTCGGACGCTTTCCCACTCGACCCCCTCCACCCTGGAGGTATTTTTGCCGCTCAAAACCTAAGTCCAGACATCCAGGCGCATATTTCAGCCGATCTCGGCCGGGTTAAGTGCGACTTCTCGGACGCTTTCCCACTCGACCCCCTCCACCCTGGAGGATTTTTTTAAGCGTTCAAAACCTACGTCCAGACATCCAGGCGCTCGTTACAGCCGATCAAGGCCGGGTTAAGAGCGACTTCTCGGACACACACATTTACGAACCCCCCGTGTCTGGATTTCAATTTTCCAAAGGGCCTGGGCTCACACATTAACCCCAACGCAGTAACACTTTAATGGGCATCGTTTTATTTCATTCTCGCCCTGGATGAATGTTTTCTATAAGGCCTGCGCTCACAGACTAACCCCATCACAATAACACTTATTTGGGCATGATTTTATTTAATAAAGGCCCTGGATGAATGTTTTCTATATAAGCCCTGTGCTCACAGATTAACCCCATCACATAAACACTTTTTTGGGCATGATTTTATTTAAAAAGGCCCTGGATGAATGTTTTCTATAAGGCCTGCGCTCACAGACTAACCCCATCACAATAACACTTATGTGGGCATGATTTTATTTAATAAAGGCCCTGGATGAATGATTTCTATAAGGCCTGTGCTCACAGATTAACCCCATCACATAAACACTTATTTGGGCATGATTTTATTTAATAAAGGCCCTGGATGAATGATTTCTATAAGGCCTGTGCTCACAGATTAACCCCATCACATAAACACTTATTTGGGCATGATTTTATTTAAAAAGGCCCTGGATGAATGTTTTCTATAAGGCCTGCGCTCACAGACTAACCCCATCACAATAACACTTATTTGGGCATGATTTTATTTAATAAAGGCCCTGGATGAATGTTTTCTATATAAGCCCTGTGCTCACAGATTAACCCCATCACATAAACACTTTTTGGGCATGATTTTATTTAAAAAGGCCCTGGATGAATGTTTTCTATAAGGCCTGCGCTCACAGACTAACCCCATCACAATAACACTTATTTGGGCATGATTTTATTTAATAAAGGCCCTGGATGAATGATTTCTATAAGGCCTGAGCTCACAGATTAACCCCATCACATAAACACTTATTTGGGCATGATTTTATTTAATAAAGGCCCTGGATGAATGTTTTCTATAAGGCCTGCGCTCACAGACTAACCCCATCACAATAACACTTATGTGGGCATGATTTTATTTAATAAAGGCCCTGGAGGAATGTTTTCTATAAGGCCTGCGCTCACAGACTAACCCCATCACAATAACACTTATTTGGGCATGATTTTATTCTATAAAGGCCCTGGATGAATGTTTTCTATAAGGCCTGCGCTCACAGACTAACCCCATCACAATAACACTTATTTGGGCATGATTTTATTTAATAAAGGCCCTGGATGAATGTTTTCTATAAGGCCTGCGCTCACAGACTAACCCCATCACAATAACACTTATTTGGGCATGATATTATTTAATAAAGGCCCTGGATGAATGTTTTACAAAGGGCCTGCGCTCACAGACTAACCCTACACAGTAACACCTTATTGGGCATGATTTTATTTAATAGAGGCCCTGGATGAATGTTTTCTATAAGGCCTGCGCTCACAGACTAACCCCATCACAATAACACTTATTTGGGCATGATTTTATTTAATAAAGGCCCTGGATGAATGTTTTCTATAAGGCCTGCGCTCAAAGACTAACCCCATCACAATAACATTTATTTGGGCATGATTTTATTCTATAAAGGCCCTGGATGAATGTTTTCTATAAGGCCTGCGCTCACAGACTAACCCCATCACAATAACACTTATTTGGGCATGATTTTATTTAATAAAGGCCCTGGATGAATGTTTTCTATAAGGCCCGCGCTCACAGACTAACCCTAACCCTAACCCTAACCCTAACCCTAGCCCTAACCCTAATCCTAACCCTAACCCTAACCCTAACCCTAACCTAACCCTAACCCTAACCCTAACCCTAACCCTAACCCTAACCCTAGCCCTAGCCCCCTAGCCCTAACCCTAACCCTAACCCTAACCCTAACCCTAACCCTAACCCTAACCCTAGCCCTAGCCCTAGCCCTAACCCTAACCCTAACCCTAACCCTAACCCTAACCCTAACCCTAACCCTAACCTCAGCCCTAACCCTAACCCTAACCCTAACCCTAACCCTAACCCTAACCCTAACCTTATTGGGCATGATTTTACTCTATAAAGACCCTGGGTGACAGTTTTACACAGGGCCTGGGGTCACAGACTAACCCCATCACAATAGCACTTATTTGGGCATGATTTTATTTAATAAAGGCCCTGGATAAATGTTTTCTTTAAGGCCTGCGCTCACAGACTAACCCCCGTTACAATAACACTCTTATGGGCATGATTGTATTTAATAAAGGCCCTGGATGACAGTTTTCTTTAAGGCCTGCGCTCACAGACTAACCCCATCACAATAACACATATTTGGGCATGATTTTATTTAATAAAGGCCCTGGAAAAATGTTTTCTATAAGGCCTGCGCTCACAGACTAACCCGACACAGTAACGCTTTATTGGGCATGATTTTATTTAATAAAGGCCCTGGATAAATGTTTTCTTTAAGGCCTGCGCCACAGACTAACCCCCTTACAAATAACACTCTTATGGGCATGATTGTATTTAATAAAGGCCCTGGATGACAGTTTTCTTTAAGGCCTGCGCTCACAGACTAACCCCATCACAATAACACATATTTGGGCATGATTTTATTTAATAAAGGCCCTGGAAAAAATGTTTTCTATAAGGCCTGCGCTCACAGACTAACCCGACACAGTAACTCTTTGTTGGGCATGATTTTACTTAATAAAGGCCCTGGAAAAATGTTTTCTATAAGGCCTGCGCTCACAGACTAACCCGACACAGTAACGCTTTATTGGGCATGATTGTATTTAAAAAGGCCCTGGAAAAAATGGTTTCTATAAGCCCTGCGCTCACTGACTAACCCCGCACAATAACGCTCTTATGGGCATGATTTTATTTAATAAAGGCCCTGATGACAGTTTTCTTTAAGGCCTGCCCTCACAGACTAACCCGACACAGTAACTCTTTATTGGGCGTGATTTTATTTAATAAAGGCCCTGGAAAAATGTTTTTCTATAAGGCCTGCGCTCACAGACTAACCCGACCCATTAACTCTTTATTGGGCATGATTTTATTTAATAAAGGCCCTCGATGAATGTTTTCCATAAGGCCTGCGCTCACAGACTAACCCCGTCACAATAACACAGATTTGGGTATGATTTTATTTATTAAAGGCCCTGGATGAATGTTTTCTACAAAGGCCTGCGCTCACAGACTCGCCCCAAAAGCAGCGACGCGCAGGGCACGAATTTCAGAGTTTTTAGAGAAAAAAAAAAAAAAAAAAAAAAAAAAAAAAAAATTAAAGTTGATGTAAAAGTTGCTCCTGGGTAACGGCCACCTCCGGGTCGCGGTGAAATTTGAATCGTGCCCGAAGAGGCCTCTCGGTCGGCCTGACTCGGAGCCTCGGAGGGTATGGAAGTCGGACCTTTCCCGAAGTTGGACTTAGTGCAATTTTCAAACGAAAATCATCCAGGCGCATATTTCAGCCGATCTCGGCCGGGTTAAGTGCGACTTCTCGGACGCTTTCCCACTCGACCCCGCCACCCTGGAGGAAATTTTTTGCTTTCAAAACCTAAGTCCAGACATCCAGGCGCATATTTCAGCCGATCTCGGCCGGGTTAAGTGCGACTTCTCGGACGCTTTTCCCACTCGACCCGCCTCCCTGGAGGAAATTTTTAAGCGCTCAAAACCTAAGTCCACACATCCAGGCGCTCGTTACAGCCGATCAAGTCCGGTTACGTATGACTTCTCGGACACACACATTTACGAACCCCCCGTGTCTGGATTTCAATTTTCCAAAGGGCCTGGGCTCACACATTAACCCCAACGCAGTAACACTTTAATGGGCATCGTTTTATTTCATTCTCGCCCTGGATGAATGTTTTACAAAGGGCCTGCGCTCACAGACTAACCCTACACAGTAACACCTTATTGGGCATGATTTTATTCTATAAAGGCCCTGGATGAATGTTTTCTATAAGGCCTGCGCTCACAGACTAACCCCATCACAATAACACTTATTTGGGCATGATTTTATTCTATAAAGGCCCTGGATGAATGTTTTCTATAAGGCCTGCGCTCACAGACTAACCCCATCACAATAACACTTATGTGGGCATGATTTTATTCTATAAAGGCCCTGGATGAATGTTTTCTATATAAGCCCTGCGCTCACAGACTAACCCCATCACAATAACACTTATTTGGGCATGATTTTATTTAATAAAGGCCCTGGATGAATGATTTCTATAAGGCCTGTGCTCACAGATTAACCCCATCACATAAACACTTATTTGGGCATGATTTTATTTAATAAAGGCCCTGGATGAATGATTTCTATAAGGCCTGTGCTCACAGATTAACCCCATCACATAAACACTTATTTGGGCATGATTTTATTTAATAAAGGCCCTGGATGAATGATTTCTATAAGGCCTGTGCTCACAGATTAACCCCATCACATAAACACTTTTTGGGCATGATTTTATTTAAAAAGGCCCTGGATGAATGTTTTCTATAAGGCCTGCGCTCACAGACTAACCCCATCACAATAACACTTATGTGGGCATGATTTTATTTAATAAAGGCCCTGGAGGAATGTTTTCTATAAGGCCTGCGCTCACAGACTAACCCCATCACAATAACACTTATTTGGGCATGATTTTATTCTATAAAGGCCCTGGATGAATGTTTTCTATAAGGCCTGCGCTCACAGACTAACCCCATCACAATAACACTTATTTGGGCATGATTTTATTTAATAAAGGCCCTGGATGAATGTTTTCTATAAGGCCTGCGCTCACAGACTAACCCCATCACAATAACACTTATTTGGGCATGATATTATTTAATAAAGGCCCTGGATGAATGTTTTACAAAGGGCCTGCGCTCACAGACTAGCCCTACACAGTAACACCTTATTGGGCATGATTTTATTCTATAAAGGCCCTGGATGAATGATTTCTATAAGGCTCACGCTCACAGACTAACCCCATCACAATAACACTTATTTGGGCATGATTTTATTTAAAAAGGCCCTGGATGAATGTTTTCTATAAGGCCTGCGCTCACAGACTAACCCCATCACAATAACACTTATTTGGGCATGATATTATTTAATAAAGGCCCTGGATGAATGTTTTACAAAGGGCCTGCGCTCACAGACTAACCCTACACAGTAACACCTTATTGGGCATGATTTTATTTAATAAAGGCCCTGGATGAATGTTTTCTATAAGGCTCGCGCTCACAGACTAACCCCATCACAATAACACTTATGTGGGCATGATTTTATTTATTAAAGGCCCTGGATGAATGTTTTCTATAAGGCCTGCGCTCAAAGACTAACCCCATCACAATAACATTTATTTGGGCATGATTTTATTCTATAAAGGCCCTGGATGAATTTTTCTATAAGGCCTGCGCTCACAGACTAACCCCATCACAATAACACTTATTTGGGCATGATTTTATTTAATAAAGGCCCTGGATGAATGTTTTACAAAGGGCCTGCGCTCACAGACTAACCCTACACAGTAACACCTTATTGGGCATGATTTTATTTAATAGAGGCCCTGGATGAATGTTTTCTATAAGGCCTGCGCTCACAGACTAACCCCATCACAATAACACTTATTTGGGCATGATTTTATTTAATAAAGGCCCTGGATGAATGTTTTCTATAAGGCCTGCGCTCAAAGACTAACCCCATCACAATAACATTTATTTGGGCATGATTTTATTCTATAAAGGCCCTGGATGAATGTTTTCTATAAGGCCTGCGCTCACAGACTAACCCCATCACAATAACACTTATTTGGGCATGATTTTATTTAATAAAGGCCCTGGATGAATGTTTTCTATAAGGCCTGCGCTCACAGACTAACCCCATCACAATAACACTTATTTGGGCATGATTTTATTTAATAAAGGCCCTGGATGAATGTTTTCTATAAGGCCCACTCACAGACTAACCTAACCCCAACCCTAACCTAACCTAACCTAGCCTAATCCTAATCCTAACCCTAACCCTAACCTAACCTAACCTAACCCTAGCCCTAACCTAACCTAACCTAACCTAACCCTAACCTAGCCCTAGCCCTAGCCCTAACCCTAACCTAACCCTAACCTAACCTAACCTAACCTAGCCTAGCCTAGCCTAACCTAACCTAACCCTAACCTAACCCTAACCCTAACCCTAGCCTAACCCTAACCTAACCCTAACCCTAACCCTAACCCTAACCCTAACCTTATTGGGCATGATTTTACTCTATAAAGGCCCTGGGTGACAGTTTTACACAGGGCCTGGGGTCACAGACTAACCCCATCACAATAGCACTTATTTGGGCATGATTTTATTTAATAAAGGCCCTGATTGAATGTTTTCTATAAGGCCTGCGCTCACAGACTAACCCGACACAGTAACGCTTTTATTGGGCATGATTGTATTTAATAAAGGCCCTGGATGACAGTTTTCTTTAAGGCCTGCGCTCACAGACTAACCCCATCACAATAACACATATTTGGGCATGATTTTATTTAATAAAGGCCCTGGAAAAATGTTTTCTATAAGGCCTGCGCTCACAGACTAACCCGACACAGTAACGCTTTATTGGGCATGATTTTATTTAATAAAGGCCCTGGATAAATGTTTTCTTTAAGGCCTGCGCTCACAGACTAACCCCCGTTACAATAACACTCTTATGGGCATGATTGTATTTAATAAAGGCCCTGGATGACAGTTTTCTTTAAGGCCTGCGCTCACAGACTAACCCCATCACAATAACACATATTTGGGCATGATTTTATTTAATAAAGGCCCTGGAAAAATGTTTTCTATAAGGCCTGCGCTCACAGACTAACCCGACACAGTAACGCTTTATTGGGCATGATTTTATTTAATAAAGGCCCTGGATAAATGTTTTCTTTAAGGCCTGCGCTCACAGACTAACCCCCGTTACAATAACACTCTTATGGGCATGATTGTATTTAATAAAGGCCCTGGATGACAGTTTTCTTTAAGGCCTGCGCTCACAGACTAACCCCATCACAATAACACATATTTGGGCATGATTGTATTTAAAAAGGCCCTGGAAAAAATGGTTTCTATAAGCCCTGCGCTCACTGACTAACCCCGTTACAATAACGCGCTCTTATGGGCATGATTTTATTTAATAAAGGCCCTGGATGACAGTTTTCTTTAAGGCCTGCGCTCACAGACTAACCCGACACATTAACGCTTTATTGGGCATGATTGTATTTAATAAAGGCCCTGGATGAATGTTTTCTATAAGGCCTGCGCTCACAGACTAACCCGACACAGTAACTCTTCATTGGGCATGATTTTATTTAATAAAGGCCCTCGATGAATGTTTTGTATAAGGCCTGCCCTCACAGACTAACCCGACACAGTAACTCTTTATTGGGCATGATTTTATTTAATAAAGGCCCTCGATGAATGTTTTTCTATAAGGCCTGCGCTCACAGACTAACCCGACACAGTAACGCTTTATTGGGCGTGATTTTATTTAATAAAGGCCCTCGATGAATGTTTTTCTATAAGGCCTGCGCTCACAGACTAACCCGACACAGTAACTCTTATTGGGCGTGATTTTATTTAATAAAGGCCCTGGAAAAATGTTTTCTATAAGGCCTGCGCTCACAGACTGACCCGACACAGTAACTCTTTATTGGGCATGATTTTATTTAATAAAGGCCCTCGATGAATGTTTTCTATAAGGCCTGCGCTCACTGACTAACCCCCGTTACAATAACACTCTTATGGGCATGATTTTATTTAATTAAGGCCCTGGATGACAGTTTTCTTTAAGGCCTACCCTCACAGACTAACCCGACACAGTAACTCTTTATTGGGCGTGATTTTATTTAATAAAGGCCCTGGAAAAATGTTTTTCTATAAGGCCTGCGCTCACAGACTAACCCGACACAGTAACGCTTTATTGGGCGTGATTTTATTTAATAAAGGCCCTGGAAAAATGTTTTCTATAAGCACTGCGCTCACTGACTAACCCCCGTTACAATAACACTCTTATGGGCATGATTTTATTTAATAAAGGCCCTGGATGACAGTTTTCTTTAAGGCCTGCGCTCACAGACTAACCCGACACAGTAACTCTTTGTTGGGCATGATTTTACTTAATAAAGGCCCTGGAAAAATGTTTTCTATAAGGCCTGCGCTCACAGACTAACCCGACACAGTAGCAGCTTTATTGGGCATGATTTTATTTAATAAAGGCCCTGGAAAAAATGTTTTCTATAAGGCCTGCGCTCACAGACTAACCCGACACAGTAACGCTTTGTTGGGCATGATTTTATTTAATAAAGGCCCTGGATAAATGTTTTCTTTAAGGCCTGCGCTCACAGACTAACCCCGTTACAATAACACTCTTATGGGCATGATTTTATTTAATAAAGGCCCTGGATGACAGTTTTCTTTAAGGCCTGCCCTCACAGACTAACCCGACACAGTAACTCTTTGTTGGGCGTGATTTTATTTAATAAAGGCCCTGGAAAAATGTTTTTCTATAAGGCCTGCGCTCACAGACTAACCCGACCCATTAACTCTTTATTGGGCATGATTTTATTTAATAAAGGCCCTCGATGAATGTTTTCCATAAGGCCTGCGCTCACAGACTAACCCGTCACAATAACACAGATTTGGGTATGATTTTATTTATTAAAGGCCCTGGATGAATGTTTTCTACAAAGGCCTGCGCTCACAGACTCGCCCGTTAAAGCAGCGACGCGCAGGGCACGAATTTCAGAGTTTTTAGAAAAAAAAAAAAAAAAAAAAAAAAAAAAAAAAAAAAAATTAAAGTTGATGTAAAAGTTGCTCCTGGGTAAACGGCCACCTCCGGGTCGCGGTGAAATTTGAATCGTGCCCGGGAAGAGGCCTCTCGGTCGGCCTGACTCGGAGCCTCGGAGGGTATGGAAGTCGGACCTTTCCCGAAGTTGGACTTAGTGCAATTTTGAAACGAAAATCATCCAGGCGCATATTTCAGCGATCTCGTCCGGGTTAAGTGCGACTTCTCGGGCGCTTTCCCACTCGACCCGGCCTCCCTGGAGAAATTTTTTCGTTCAAAACCTAAGTCCAAACATCCAGCGCATATTTCAGCGATCTCGGCGGGTTAAGTGCGACTTCTCGGACGCTTTCCCACTCGACCCGGCCACCCGGAGGTATTTTTAAGTGTTCAAAACCTAAGTCCAGACATCCAGGCGCATCTCACAGCGATCTCGGCGCGTTAAGCCCCACTTCACGGGCGCTTTCCCACTCGACCCGCCACCCGGAGGTATTTTTAAGTGTTCAAAACCTAAGTCCAGACATCCAGGCGCATCTCACAGCCGATCTCGGCGCGTTAAGCCCCACTTCACGGGCGCTTTCCTCTCGACCCCGCCACCCGGAGGTATTTTTAGCGTTCAAAACCTAAGTCCAGACATCCAGGCGCATCTCACAGCGATCTCGGCGCGTTAAGCCCCACTTCGGGGCGCTTTCCCACTCGACCACCGCCACCCGGAGGTATTTTTAGCGTTCAAAACCTAAGTCCAAACATCCAGGCGCATCTCACAGCCGATCTCGGCGCGTTAAGCCCCACTTCACGGACGCTTTCCCACTCGACCACCGCCACCCGGAGGTATTTTTAGCGTTCAAAACCTAAGTCCAAACATCCAGCGCATCTCACAGCCGATCTCGGCCGCGTTAAGCCCCACTTCACGGGCGCTTTCCCACTCGACCCCGCCACCCGGAGGTATTTTTAAGCGTTCAAAACCTAAGTCCAAACATCCAGGCGCATCTCACAGCCCATCAAGGCCGGGTTAAGCGCCACTTCTCGGACGCGCACCTTCACGAACCCCCCCGAGCTCATCTCAGCCTTACAGACATCCAGGCCCTGCTCACGACCGATCCCGCCGGCACACCTCGCCCTCTCGGGCATCACCTCCGAAAAAGCCTCCCGTAGGGACCTCCGGG
>NW_025047683.1:1483863-1506363 GCF_018831695.1 Puntigrus tetrazona | reverse complement strand
AACCTCCCGTTACGCGCGGAGGCGTCCGAGGCGGAGGGAGGCCGAGGTCACGTCGGCGAGCGGCGAGAGGTGGCGAACACCACGGAGCCGCCCGAGAGGAGCGCCGCTCGGTCCCAGGCGCCTGGGGGCGCCGACCTCCCCCTCGTGGGAGAGGAAGCCGGAGGCGCGCTCGACTCCGCGCCGAGAGCGGCGTGCCGTGGCGGTCTGCACGCGGGAGGGCGGAGGGGGGCGGGAAGCCCCCTGCGGCGCTCCAGCCGCGGGACCCGGAGGTCCCGTCGATGGGGCGACCCTCAGACAGGCGTGGCGGGGGGCGGACCGGGGCCGCAAAGTGCGTTCGAGTGTCGATGATCGATGTGTCCTGCACGATTCACATTAGTTCTACGCGGCTGGCTCGTTCTTCATCGGCGCCCTTGCGAGCAGGTGATCCACCGCTAAGAGTCGTACTGCGTTTGAGTTTAGCGCCGGGGGCGAGGCGAACTGCACAAGGCTTGTGTGGGTTCAAAAAATACAGAAGTGCGTTCCCGTACCACACCGGGCGCCAGCGAGAGGGACTTTCAGACCTCACGGTCCCGAAGGCCTGCTGGGTACAAGCCGGGGGTTGGCAAAGCAAAGTCTTTCCAGAGGCTGTGGCCTCGGCCCCACCCCGTGCCAGGGGGTGGGTTCTTTTGCGCTCGTGACCAGAGTTGCTCAGAAGCCTCCGGCGGAGGATAGGTGCGTCCAAGCCTCCCAGGAGCAGCGTTCCCGCTCGCGGATCCCTCTCTCCGCCGCCGTCTTCTCCGGTTTTGTCCGCGGTTCTTTTGCCGTCTTGGATGTTTTGAGCGGCAGACCTCTCGGGCCACGGCCGCTGGAACATAAGTAAAATAGGATAGAGGTTTTTTTACCCGGACGGGCGCCCCTCCCAGCGGGAGAGACTTTGAACCACGGTCCGGAGGCCGTGCGGGGTACCCGCCAGGGCCCGGCTCGGCCCCGCTGGAAAGCAGGGGGCCCGCCGAGTGCAGCGACAGTCAAGTTCTCTCGGATCTCTCTCTCTCTCTCTCCGCCTTAGGTTTTGTGCGGTTCTTTTTGCCGTTTTGGTTTTTTGCGGCAGACCTCTCGGGCCACGGCCGCTGGATCATAAGTAAAATAGGATGAGGTTTTTTTGCCCGGACAGGCGCTCCTCCTTCAGCGGGAGGGAGACTTTGAACCACGGTCCCGGAGGCCGTGCGGGTACCATAGGGGGCCCGGCTCGGCCCCCGCCGGCTGGAAAGCAGGGGGCCCGCCCGAGTCTGGCGACAGTCAAGTTCTCTCCAGATCTCTCTCTCTCTCTCTCTCTCTCCGCCTTAGGTTTTTGTGCGGTTCTTTTGCCGTTTTGGGTTTTTGAGCGGCAGACCTCTCGGGCCACGGCCGCTGGATCATAGAGTAAAATAGGATGGGGTTTTTACCGGACGGGCGCCCTCCTCCGCGGGAGGAGACTTTGAACCCACGGTCCCGGAGGCCGTGCGGGTACCCGCCAGGGCCCCGGCTCGGCCCCCCGCCGCTGGAAAGCAGGGGGGCCCGCCGAGTGCAGCGACAGTCATGGGCGCTCGCGGTAGGTTGCTCAAGCCTCCGCGGGAGGTGCGTCAAGCCTCCCAGGGGAACGGCGTTCCCTTCTCGCGGATCTCTCTCTCTCCGCTTCGTCTTAGGTTTTTGTGCGGTTCTTTTGCCGTCTTGGGTTTTTGAGCGGCAGACCTCTGGGAACCCGGCGCTGGATCATAGAGTAAAAAATAGGATGAGGTTTTTTTACCCGGGCAGGCGCCCCTCCTTCAGCGGAGAGACTTTGAACCACGGTCGGGCGGAGGCCCGTGCGGGTACCACGCGCCAGGGCCCGGCTCAGCCCCCGCCGCTGAAGCGGAGGGCGCCAGTCTGGCGACAGTCAAGTTCCTTTTTTTTCTTATCGCGCTCTGCGCTTTCGCTTTCGGTGCTCCGGAGAGGCGCGCGCGGGGCCGCCGGCCTCTGCCGCGCACCGGGCTTGAGGCGGGGGAGAGTGGGCTAGGCCTCCCCCCGGGGCGATTTGCGCTGGATCGGGCCGGGCGATAATGATCCTTCCGCGGGTTCACCTCTGAGCCACCTTTTCGACTTTTACTTCCTCTAGATGATGATCAAGTTTGATGCGTCTTCCCGGCGCTCCATGAAACCCGTGGGCAGGCGAGGCAGTCCGAGAACCTCACTAAACCATCCAATCGGTAGTAGCGGCGAGGCGGTGTGTACAAGAGGGCAGGGACTTAATCAGCGCGAGCTTATGACCGGCGCTTACTGGGAATTCCACCGTTGATGAAATAGTTTCAATCCCCAGTCCCGATCTGGCGGGGTTCAGCGGAGTTACCAGCGCTCTCGGCGCAGGGTGAACCTGCGCTGATCCGCCACGGTAATGGCGGCGTGCAGCCCCGGACATCTAAGGGCATCACAGACCTGTTATTGCTCCATCGGCGTGGCTGAAGCGCCACCCTGTCCCTCTAAGAAGTTTTGGCCGCCGACCCAAGTGGCGCGCCACTTTAGCAAGCAGTCTCGTTAGTTATCGGAATGAACCAGACAATCATCCACCAACTAAAGTGACCATGCACCACCACCCACAGAATCGAGAAAGAGCTATCAATCTGTCAATCCCTTTCCGTGTCCGGGCCGGTGAGGTTTCCCGTGTTAGTCAAAGTTAAGCCGCAGGCTCCTCCTAGTGGTGCCCTTCCGTCAATTCCTTTAAGTTTCAGCTTTGCAGCTTCTCCCCGGAACCAGGGACTGCGTGGTTTCCATACGCTGCCAGGCGAATCGCCAGAATAACGCCACTTTGCGGATCAGCGGGTCGGCGCTACGTTTACAGTGGAACTTCAGCGGTATCTGATCGTCTTGAACCTCCGACTTTCGTTCTTGATTAATGAAAACATTCTTGGCAAATGCTTCCACACTTTCGTCCGTCTTACGCGGTCCAAAAATTTCACCTCTAAGCGGCGCATCACGAATGCCCCGGCCCCGTCCCTCTTAATCATAGCTCCGGGTTCCAGAAACCCACAAAATAGGGGCGGAGTCCTATTCCATTATTCCTAAGCTCACGGTATTCAGCGGCGGCGCTCGCACCTGCTTTGAACATCGATTTTTTCAAAGTCGCGCTTTGGGCCTCGGACCGGACACCCAGCCAAGGGCATCCGGGCGCCTCCGGGCGAGGACCTGGGGCCAGGCGGTGGCTCGCCTCTCGGCGGACCGCCAGCCAGATCCCGAGATCCAACTTCGAGGCTTTTAACTGCAGCAACTTTGTGCCACGCTATTGGAGCTGGAATTACGCGCGGCTGCTGGCACCAGACGCTTGCACCTCCAATGGGTCCTCGCCCGTATGTGTTTGAATCGCTCATTCAATTACGGAGGCCTCGAAGAAAGCCTGTATTGATGTCCACCCAAGTCACTACCTCTCGGCGAGTCGGAAATACGGGTAATTCTTGCGCCTGCTGCTTCCTTGGATGTGGTAGCCGTTTCTCAGGCTCCTCTCGGAGATCGAACCCTGATTCCCGTCACCGTGGTCACCATGGCGCAGGCGCCTGATGTCACCATCCCGAAAGTTGATAGGGCAGACCACTCGAATGAATGATAAATACTTGCGCTTGAAAGGCGGCGATCGGCCGAGGTTATCTAAGTCACCAAAGGTACCGGGTCCGGAGAAAGGCGGTCCCCCGGGTGGCCGGATGGGTTTTGGATCTGATAAATGCCGCGCGTCCTAGCCTCCGCCCCGCGAGAGAAGCGTCGGCCAGTCGGGCGCTCGTTTGCATGTAGTAGCTCTGAGTTACCACATTATCAAAATACCGGGTGGAGCGATCAAAGGACCATAACTGATTTAATGAGCGTTGGCAGTTTCACTGTACCCGGCCGTGTGCGCTTAGACCTGCATGGCAATCTTTGAGACAAGCATATGTTACTGGCAGGATCAACCAGGTAACCCCCTGTGGGTCGTAGGGACCAACCGGCCCGGCGAGGCGCGTTTTTGCCACACGGGTCTCCAGTCCGCCTGAGGAGGGGGCCTGGGCAGACCCGCTTGGACCCTACGGCTGAGACCGGCCGCTCATAGGGGCGGCGGCGGCTCGAACCTTCCCCGGCGAAGTCGCCCGTTTTTGGGTGGGTGGCGCTGGGATCGCGGCGGCCTTTCGGAAAAGTGTGTTTCACGCGGGGGCGGTTACCCGCCGCGGCGTCGCGGGGCAGCGTCGCGTTCTGCCCCTCCGCGCCCGCGGTGGCGGACCTCTGCGCTCTGACCCGGCCGTCTGACCGCTCCTCCGAAGGGTTGGCGCCTTCCCTCGGGCTGAGGGCCTGCTGCGTAACGAACGTCCAAGTGCCGGAGCGCGGCGTGCTGTCAAAGCCCAAGCGTAAACCCGATTGCGCCGTGCCTGCCAGCACCTCCCGACCCATGCGCGGCCAGCGGGGCTGGCGAGGTGGGGTCCTAGGCTAGAGCGCTTTCGCGCCTCCAATCGATCACGTTCGGGCGAGGGGCGCTCTGCGCCGTCGAACGTCCTCTCTCTCGGCGTCTGTGTGTCCGTGTTTCAGGTGAGGCGTTCGATAGCTCCCTCGCCCGAACTTCAGAAAGATTCTGCGTTCAAAACCTAAGTCGATATGGACTTAGTCGTTTTCGACTTTTTTCTCTCAGAGACTAAGTCCACAAAACACGCGTTCACGAAATCGTGTACCCATGTAAAGTTGCTCCTGTGTAGCGGCCACCTCCAGGGTCGCGGGAAAATTTGAATCATGCCGGGAGGAGGCCTCTCGGTCGGCCTGACTCGGAGCCTCGGAGGGTATGGAAGTCGGACCTTTCCCGAAGTTGGACTTAGTGCAATTTTGAAGCGAAAATCATCCAGGCGCTTCATCCGACCGATCCGAGTCCGGGTTAAGTCGCCTTCGGACGGCTTTCCCGCTTTCCCTCGACCCCGCCGTCCTGGAGAAATTTTTTCGTTCAAAACCTAAGTCCAAACATCCAGGCGCTTCATCCGACCGATCGAGTCCGGGTTAAGTCGTCGCCTTCCCAGACGCTTTCCCACTCGACCCCGCTTCATCCGTCCTGGAGAAATTTTTTTCGTTCAAAACCTAAGTCCAAACATCCAGGCGCTTCATCCGACCCGATCGAGTCCGGGTTAAGTGCGCCTTCGGACGCTTTCCCCTCGACCCCGCCCGTCCTGGAGAAATTTTTTCGCGTTCAAAACCTAAGTCCAAACATCCAGGCGCTTCATCCGACCCGATCGAGTCGGGTTAGAAGTCGCCTTCGGGCCAGCTTTCCCACTCGACCCCACGCCCGTCCTGGAGAAATTTTTTCGTTCAAAACCTAAGTCCAAACATCCAGGCGCTTCATCCGACCGATCGAGTCGGGTTAAGTGCGCCTTCGGACGCTTTCCCTCGACCCCGCCGTCCTGGAGAAATTTTTTCGTTCAAACCTAAGTCCAAACATCAGGCGCTTCATCCGACCGATCGAGTCCGGGTTAAGTGCGCGCCTTCGGACGCTTTCCACTCGACCCCGCCCGTCCTGGAGGAAATTTTTTCGTTCAAAACCTAAGTCCAAACATCCAGGCGCTTCATCCGACCCGATCGAGTCCGGGTTAAGTCGCCTTCGGGCCTTTTCCCCACTCGACCCCGCCGTCCTGGAGAAATTTTTTTGCTTTCAAAACCTAAGTCCAGACATCCAGCGCTTCATCAGCGATCTCGGCGGGTTAAGTCGCGACTTCGGGCAGCTTTCCCACTTTCGACCCCGCCACCCTGGAGGATTTTTTTTGCTTTCAAAACCTAAGTCCAAACATCCAGGCGCATATTTCAGGCGATCTCGGCGGGTTAAGTCGACTTCGGGCGGCTTTCCCACTCGACCCGCCACCCTGGAGGATTTTTTTGCTTTCAAAACCTAAGTCCAAACATCCAGGCGCATATTTCGAGAAGTTTTTTGCGATCTCGGCGGGTTAAGTCACGACTTCTCGGGCGCTTTTTCAGCCCACTCGACCCCCGCCGTCCTGGAGGAAATTTTTTTGCTTTCAAAACCTAAGTCCAAACATCCAGGCGCATATTTCAGGCACGATCTCGGCGGGTTAAGTCGCGACTTCGGGCCGCTTTCCCTCGACCCGCCACCCTGGAGGATTTTTTGCTTTCAAAACCTAAGTCCAAACATCCAGGCGCATATTTCGAGGCGATCTCGGCGGGTTAAGTCGCGACTTCTCGGGCTTTCCACTCGACCCCACGCCCGTCCTGGAGGAAATTTTTTTGCTTTCAAAACCTAAGTCCAAACATCCAGGCGCATATTTCCAGGCGATCTCGGCGGGTTAAGTCACGACTTCGGACGCTTTCCCACTCGACCCCACGCCACCCTGGAGGATTTTTGCTTTCAAAACCTAAGTCCAAACATCCAGGGCGCATATTTCAGGCGATCTCGGCGGGTTAAGTCGACTTCTCGGGCGCTTTCCACTCGACCCCGCCGTCCTGGAGGAAATTTTTTGCTTTCCAAACCTAAGTCCAAACATCCAGGCGCATATTTGCAGGCGATCTCGGCCGGGTTAAGTCACGACTTCCCGGACGCTTTCCCACTCGACCCCCGCCACCCTGGAGGATTTTTTTGCTTTCAAAACCTAAGTCCAAACATCCAGGCGCATATTTCAGGCGATCTCGGCCGGGTTAAGTCGCGACTTCCCGGGCGGCTTTCCCACTCGACCCCGCCACCCTGGAGGATTTTTTGCTTTCAAAACCTAAGTCCAAACATCCAGGCGCATATTTCAGGCGATCTCGGCGGGTTAAGTCACGACTTCTCGGGCGCTTTCCCACTCGACCCCGCCGTCCTGGAGAAATTTTTGCTTTCAAAACCTAAGTCCAAACATCCAGGCGCATATTTCAGGCGATCTCGGCGGGTTAAGTCGACTTCGGGACGGCTTTCCCACTCGACCCCCGCCACCCTGGAGGATTTTTTTGCTTTCAAAACCTAAGTCCAAACATCCAGGCGCATATTTCAGGCGATCTCGGCGGGTTAAGTGCGACTTCGGGACGCTTTCCCCACTCGACCCCGCCACCCTGGAGGATTTTTTTGCTTTCAAAACCTAAGTCCAAACATCCAGGCGCATATTTCCAGGCGATCTCGGCGGGTTAAGTCACGACTTCTCGGACGGCTTTCCCACTCGACCCCCTCCACCCTGGAGGTATATTTTTAAGCGTTCAAAACCTAAGTCCAGACATCCAGGGCGCATAATTCAGCCCGATCTCGGCGGGTTAAGTCACGACTTCTCGGGCGCTTTCCCACTCGACCCCTCCACCCTGGAGGATTTTTAAGCGTTCAAAACCTCGTCCAGACATCCAGGCGCTCGTTACAGCCGATCAAGGCGGGTTAAGGCGACTTCTCGGACACACACATTTCTGAACCCCGTGTCTGGATTTCAATTTTCCAAGGGCCTGGGCTCACACATTAACCCCAACGCAGTAACACTTTAATGGGCATCGTTTTATTTCATTCTCGCCCTGGATGAATGTTTTCTATAAGGCCTGCGCTCACAGACTAACCCCATCACAATAACACTTATTTGGGCATGATTTTTATTTAATAAAGGCCCTGGATGAATGTTTTTCTATATAAGCCCTGTGCTCACAGATTAACCCCATCACATAAACACTTTTTGGGCATGATTTTATTTAAAAAGGCCCTGGATGAATGTTTTTCTATAAGGCCTGCGCTCACAGAACTAACCCCATCACAATAACACTTATGTGGGCATGATTTTATTTAATAAAGGCCCTGGATGAATGATTTCTATAAGGCCTGTGCTCACAGATTAACCCCATCACATAAACACTTATTTGGGCATGATTTTATTTAATAAAGGCCCTGGATGAATGATTTCTATAAGGCCTGTGCTCACAGATTAACCCCATCACATAAACACTTATTTGGGCATGATTTTATTTAAAAGGCCCTGGATGAATGTTTTCTATAAGGCCTGCGCTCACAGACTAACCCCATCACAATAACACTTATTTGGGCATGATTTTATTTAATAAAGGCCCTGGATGAATGTTTTCTATATAAGCCCTGTGCTCACAGATTAACCCCATCACATAAACACTTTTTGGGCATGATTTTATTTAAAAAAAGGCCCTGGATGAATGTTTTTCTATAAGGCCTGCGCTCACAGACTAACCCCATCACAATAACACTTATTTGGGCATGATTTTATTTAATAAAGGCCCTGGATGAATGATTTCTATAAGGCCTGAGCTCACAGATTAACCCCATCACATAAACACTTATTTGGGCATGATTTTATTTAATAAAGGCCCTGGATGAATGTTTTCTATAAGGCCTGCGCTCACAGACTAACCCCATCACAATAACACTTATGTGGGCATGATTTTATTTAATAAAGGCCCTGGAGGAATGTTTTCTATAAGGCCTGCGCTCACAGACTAACCCCATCACAATAACACTTATTTGGGCATGATTTTATTCTATAAAGGCCCTGGATGAATGTTTTCTATAAGGGCCTGCGCTCACAGACTAACCCCATCACAATAACACTTATTTGGGCATGATTTTATTTAATAAAGGCCCTGGATGAATGTTTTCTATAAGGCCTGCGCTCACAGACTAACCCCATCACAATAACACTTATTTGGGCATGATATTATTTAATAAAGGCCCTGGATGAATGTTTTACAAAGGGCCTGCGCTCACAGACTAACCCTACACAGTAACACCTTATTGGGCATGATTTTATTTAATAGAGGCCCTGGATGAATGTTTTCTATAAGGCCTGCGCTCACAGACTAACCCCATCACAATAACACTTATTTGGGCATGATTTTATTTAATAAAGGCCCTGGATGAATGTTTTCTATAAGGCCTGCGCTCAAAGACTAACCCCATCACAATAACATTTATTTGGGCATGATTTTTATTCTATAAAGGCCCTGGATGAATGTTTTCTATAAGGCCTGCGCTCACAGACTAACCCCATCACAATAACACTTATTTGGGCATGATTTTATTTAATAAAGGCCCTGGATGAATGTTTTCTATAAGGCCCGCGCTCACAGACTAACCCCTAACCTAACCTAACCTAACCTAGCCCTAACCTAATCCTAACCTAACCTAACCTAACCTAACCTAGCCTAACCTAACCTAACCTAACCTAACCTAACCTAACCTAGCCTAGCCCTAGCCTAACCTAACCTAACCTAACCTAACCTAACTAACCTAACCTAGCCTAGCCTAGCCTAACCTAACCTAACCTAACCTAACCTAACCTAACCTAACCTAACCCTAACCTAACCCTAACCTAACCTAACCCTAACCTAACCCCTAACCCTAACCTTATTGGGCATGATTTTACTCTATAAAGGCCCTGGTGACAGTTTTACACAGGGCCTGGGGTCACAGACTAACCCCATCACAATAGCACTTATTTGGGCATGATTTTATTTAATAAAGGCCTGGATAAATGTTTTCTTTAAGGCCTGCGCTCACAGACTAACCCCGTTACAATAACACTCTTATGGGCATGATTGTATTTAATAAAGGCCCTGGATGACAGTTTTCTTTAAGGCCTGCGCTCACAGACTAACCCCATCACAATAACACATATTTGGGCATGATTTTTATTTAATAAAGGCCCTGGAAAAATGTTTTCTATAAGGCCTGCGCTCACAGACTAACCCGACACAGTAGCGCTTTGTTGGGCATGATTTTATTTAATAAAGGCCCTGGATAAATGTTTTCTTTAAGGCCTGCGCTCACAGACTAACCCCGTTACAATAACACTCTTATGGGCATGATTGTATTTAATAAAGGCCCTGGATGACAGTTTTCTTTAAGGCCTGCGCTCACAGACTAACCCCATCACAATAACACATATTTGGGCATGATTTTATTTAATAAAGGCCCTGGAAAAAATGTTTTCTATAAGGCCTGCGCTCACAGACTAACCCGACACAGTAACTCTTTGTTGGGCATGATTTCTTAATAAAGGCCCTGGAAAAATGTTTTCTATAAGGCCTGCGCTCACAGACTAACCCGACACAGTAGCGCTTTATTGGGCATGATTGTATTTAAAAAAGGCCCTGGAAAAAATGGTTTCTATAAGCCCTGCGCTCACTGACTAACCCCCGTTACAATAACGCTCTTATGGGCATGATTTTATTTAATAAAGGCCCTGGATGACAGTTTTCTTTAAGGCCTGCCCTCACAGACTAACCCGACACAGTAACTCTTTATTGGGCGTGATTTTATTTAATAAAGGCCCTGGAAAAATGTTTTTCTATAAGGCCTGCGCTCACAGACTAACCCGACCCATTAACTCTTTATTGGGCATGATTTTATTTAATAAAGGCCCTCGATGAATGTTTTCCATAAGGCCTGCGCTCACAGACTAACCCCGTCACAATAACACAGATTTGGGTATGATTTTATTTATTAAAGGCCCTGGATGAATGTTTTCTACAAAGGCCTGCGCTCACAGACTAGCCCGTTAAAGCAGCGGCGCGCGGGGCACGAATTTCAGGTTTTTAGAGAAAAAAAAAAAAAAAAAAAAAAAAAAAAATTAAAGTTGATGTAAAAGTTGCTCCTGGGTAAACGGCCACCTCCGGTCGCGGTGAAATTTGAATCGTGCCGGAAAGAGGCCTCTCGGTCGGCCTGACTCGGAGCCTCGGAGGTGTATGGAAGTCGGACCTTTCCCGAGTTGGACTTAGTGCAATTTTCCCGAAACGAAAATCATCCAGGCGCATATTTCAACGATCTCGTCCGGGTTAAGTCGACTTCTCGGACCTTTCCCTCGACCCGGCCTCCTGGAGAAATTTTTTGCTTTCAAAACCTAAGTCCAAACATCCAGGCGCTTATTTCAGCCGATCTCGGCGGGTTAAATCGACTTCTCGGGCCTTTCCCACTCGACCCCCTCCACCCTGGAGGAATTTTTTAGCGTTCAAAACCTAAGTCCAAACATCCAGGCGCATATTTCAGCCGATCTCGGCGGGTTAAGTGCGACTTCTCGGGCCAGCTTTCCACTCGACCCCGCCGTCCTGGAGAAATTTTTTCGTTTCAAAACCTAAGTCCAAACATCCAGGCGCATATTTCAGACGATCTCGGCCGGGTTAAGTCACGACTTCGGGCGGCTTTCCCACTCGACCCCGCCACCCTGGAGGATTTTTTGCTTTCAAAACCTAAGTCAAACATCCAGGCGCATATTTCAGCCGATCTCGGCGGGTTAAGTCGCGACTTCCCGGGCGGCTTTCCCACTCGACCCCGCCACCCTGGAGAAATTTTTTCGCTTTCAAAACCTAAGTCCAAACATCCAGGCGCATATTTCAGGCGATCTCGGCGGGTTAAGTCAAAACTTCTCCGGGCGAATTTCCCACTCGACCCCGCCGCTCCTGGAGAAATTTTTTGCTTTCAAAACACTAAGTCCAAACATGAGGCGCATATTTCAGGCGATCTCGGCGGGTTAAAGTCCTGCGACTTCCGGACGCTTTCCCACCTCGACCCCCTCCACCCTGGAGGATTTTTTTGCTTTCAAAACCTAAGTCCAAACATCCAGCGCATATTTCAGAGCGATCTCGGCGGGTTAAGTGCGACTTCCGGGCGGCTTTCCCTCGACCCCGCCACCCTGGAGGATTTTTTTGCTTTCAAAACCTGCGTCCAAACATCCAGGGCGCATATTTCAGGCGATCTCGGCGGGTTAAGTCGCGCGACTTCTCGGACCGCTTTCCCTCGACCCCCTCCACCCTGGAGGTATTTTTAAGCGTTCAAAACCTAAGTCCAGACATCCAGGGCGCATAATTCAGCCGATCTCGGCGGGGTTAAGTCGCGACTTCTCGGGCGGCTTCGCCTCGACCCCCTCCACCCTGGAGGATTTTTGGGCATGATTTCAAAACCTACGTCCAGCATCCAGGCGCTCGTTACAGCCGATCAAGGCAGGGTTAAGCGACTTCTCGGACACACATTTTATTTAACCCCGTGTCTGGATTCAATTTTCCAAAGGGCCTGGGCTCACACATTAACCCAATCGCAGTAACACTTTAATGGGCATCGTTTTATTTCATTTCTCGCCCTGGATGAATGTTTTCTATAAGGCCTGCGCTCACAGACTAACCCCATCACAATAACACTTATTTGGGCATGATTTTATTTAATAAAGGCCCTGGATGAATGTTTTCTATATAAACCCTGTGCTCACAGATTAACCCCATCACATAAACACTTTTTTGGGCATGATTTTGTTTAAAAAGGCCCTGGATGAATGTTTTCTATAAGGCCTGCGCTCACAGACTAACCCCATCACAATAACACTTATGTTAGGCATGATTTTATTTAATAAAGGCCCTGGATGAATGATTTCTATAAGGCCTGTGCTCACAGATTAACCCCATCACATAAACACTTATTTGGGCATGATTTTATTTAATAAAGGCCCTGGATGAATGATTTCTATAAGGCCTGTGCTCACAGATTAACCCCATCACATAAACACTTATTTGGGCATGATTTTTGTTTAAAAAAGGCCCTGGATGAATGTTTTCTATAAGGCCTGCGCTCACAGACTAACCCCATCACAATAACACTTATTTGGGCATGATTTTATTTAATAAAGGCCTGGATGAATGTTTCTATATAAGCCCTGTGCTCACAGATTAACCCCATCACATAAACACTTTTTGGGCATGATTTTATTTAAAAAAGGCCTGGATGAATGTTTTCTATAAGGCCTGCGCTCACAGACTAACCCATCACAATAACACTTATTTGGGCATGATTTTATTTAATAAAGGCCCTGGATGAATGATTTCTATAAGGCCTGTGCTCACAGATTAACCCCATCACATAAACACTTATTTGGGCATGATTTTATTTAAAAAAGGCCCTGGATGAATGTTTTCTATAAGGCCTGCGCTCACAGACTAACCCCATCACAATAACACTTATGTGGGCATGATTTTATTTAATAAAGGCCCTGGAGGAATGTTTTCTATAAGGCCTGCGCTCACAGACTAACCCCATCACAATAACACTTATTTGGGCATGATTTTTATTCTATAAAGGCCCTGGATGAATGTTTTCTATAAGGCCTGCGCTCACAGACTAACCCCATCACAATAACACTTATTTGGGCATGATTTTATTTAATAAAGGCCCTGGATGAATGTTTTCTATAAGGCCTGAGCTCACAGATTAACCCCATCACATAAACACTTATTTGGGCATGATTTTATTTAATAAAGGCCCTGGATGAATGTTTTACAAAGGGCCTGCGCTCACAGACTAACCCTACACAGTAACACCTTATTGGGCATGATTTTATTTAATAAAGGCCCTGGATGAATGTTTTCTATAAGGCCTGCGCTCACAGACTAACCCCATCACAATAACACTTATTTGGGCATGATTTTATTTAATAAAGGCCCTGGATGAATGTTTTCTATAAGGCCTGCGCTCAAGACTAACCCCATCACAATAACATTTATTTGGGCATGATTTTATTCTATAAAGGCCCTGGATGAATGTTTTCTATAAGGCCTGCGCTCACAGACTAACCCCCATCACAATAACACTTATTTGGGCATGATTTTTATTTAATAAAGGCCTGGATGAATGTTTTCTATAAGGCCTGCGCTCACAGACTAACCTAACCTAACCTAACCTAACCTAGCCTAACCTAATCCTAACCTAACCTAACCTAACCTAACCTAGCCTAACCTAGCCTAACCTAACCTAACCCTAACCCTAGCCTGGCCTGGCCTGACTGGCCTAGCCTAACCTAACCCTAACCTAACCTAACCTAACCTAGCCTGGCCTAGCCTAACCTAACCTAACCTAACCTAACCTAACCTAGCCTAACCTACCTAACCTAACCTAACCTAACCTAACCTAACCTCTTCTAACCTAACTAGCCTAACTTCTTGTATTGGGCATGATTTTTGCTCTATATAAAGGCCTGGGTGACAGTTTACACAGGGCCTGGGGTCTGAACTAACCCCATCACAATAGCACTTATTTGGGCATGATTTTATTTAATAAAGGCCCTGGATAAATGTTTTCTTTAAGGCCTGCGCTCACAGACTAACCCCGACACAATAACACTCTTATGGGCATGATTGTATTTAATAAGGCCCTGGATGACAGTTTTCTTTAAGGCCTGCGCTCACAGACTAACCCCATCACAATAACACATATTTGGGCATGATTTTATTTAATAAAGGCCCTGGAAAAATGTTTTCTATAAGGCCTGCGCTCACAGACTAACCCGACACAGTAGCAGCTTTATTGGGCATGATTTTATTTAATAAAGGCCCTGGATAAATGTTTTCTTTAAGGCCTGCGCTCACAGACTAACCCCGTTACAATAACACTCTTATGGGCATGATTGTATTTAATAAAGGCCCTGGATGACAGTTTTCTTTAAGGCCTGCGCTCACAGACTAACCCCATCACAATAACACATATATTGGGCATGATTTTATTTAATAAAGGCCCTGGAAAAATGTTTTCTATAAGGCCTGCGCTCACAGACTAACCCGACACAGTAACTCTTTGTTGGGCATGATTTTACTACTTAATAAAGGCCCTGGAAAAATGTTTTCTATAAGGCCTGCGCTCTGAACTAACCCGACACAGTAACGCTTTATTGGGCATGATTGTATTTAAAAAAGGCCCTGGAAAAATGGTTTCTATAAGCCCTGCGCTCACTGACTAACCCCGTTACAATAACGCTCTTATGGGCATGATTTTTATTTAATAAAGGCCCTGGATGACAGTTTTCTTTAAGGCCTGCCCTCACAGACTAACCCGACACAGTAACTCTTTGTTGGGCGTGATTTTATTTAATAAAGGCCCTGGAAAAATGTTTTCTATAAGGCCTGCGCTCACAGACTAACCCGACCATTAACTCTTTGTGGGCATGATTTTGTTAATAAAGGCCCTCGATGAATGTTTTCCATAAGGCCTGCGCTCACAGACTAACCCGTCCACAATAACACAGATTTGGGTATGATTTTATTTATTAAAGGCCCTGGATGAATGTTTTCTACAAGGCCTGCGCTCTGAACTCGCCCCGTTAAGCGCAGCGCGCGCAGGGCACAATTTCAAGTTTAGAAAAAAAAAAAAAAAAAAAAAAAAAAAAAAATTAAAGTTGATGTAAGTTGCTCCTGGAGTAAGCGGCCACCTCCCGGGAGTCGCGGTGAAGTGAATCGTGCCCGGGAAGAGAGCCTCTCAGTCGGCTTGACTTCCGGAGCCTCGCGGAGAGGTATGCGTCGGACCTTTCCAGTTGGACTTAGTGCAATTTCAGCTTGAAAAATCATCAGGCGCATATTCAGCGATCTAAATCCGGGTTAAGTCTCGCGACTTCTCGGGCGCTTTCCACCGACCCGGCCTCCTGGAGAAATTTTTTTTCGTTCAAAACCTAGAAGTCCAAACATCCAGGCGCATATTTCCAGCCGATCTCGGCGGATTAAGTGCGACTTCTCGGGCCATTTCCCTCGACGGCCACCCGGTATTTTTAAGTGTTCAAACCTAAATCCAGACATCCAGGGCGCATCTCGTGATCCACCGGCAGCGTTAAGCCCCCACTTCCACCAGGCGCTTTCCTCAAACCCCGCCACCGGTATTTTTATGTTCAACCTAGTCGAACATCGGCGCATCTCTGGCGATCTCGGCGCGTTAAGCCAACTTCCTGATGACTTTCCCGCCGACCCGCCACCCGGGTATTTTTAGATTAAACCTGGTCAGACATCGGCGCATCTCTGGCCGATCGGCGCGTTAAGCCCCGCCGCAGACGACCGCACCGACCACGCCACCCGGAGAGTATTTTTAAGCGTTCAAAACCTAAGTCCAAACATCCAGGCGCATCTCACAGCGATCTGCGACGCGTTAAGCCCTTCACGGGCGCTTTCCCACTCGTACCACGGAGGTATTTTTAGCGTTCAGCTTCGTCCAAACATCAGGCGCATCTCACAGCGATCTCGGCGCGTTAAAGCTGCCCCGCAGGCGCTTTCCCACTCGACCCCACGGAGGTATTTTGGCGTTCAAACCTAAGTCAAACATCCAGCGCATCTCACAGCCCATCAAGGCCGGGTTAAAGCGCCACTTCTCGGGCCGCGCTGCCTGAACCCCCGAGCTCATCTCAGCCTTACAGACATCCAGGCCCTGCTCACGGCCGATCCGCCGGCACACCTGCGCCCTCTCGGGCATCACCTCCAGCCTCCCGTGAGTCTCTCCGAAGAGACCCACTATTCTCCGTTCGTGCAGTACTCCCACTATTAAGCAGGGTCACTATCTCAGCACAACCGGCGCTCTCAAAGAACCGTGCCACTGTAGTGCCCCATCGGCACCAGGTTTTGGGGTTTTTTTCTTCGGGAGAGCCCGCCGGCTCCCGATCGACCGAGTCAGCCCTCTCTGCGGCGGCCCTCTCCACGCCGTTCCCTGCAGTTCCTCTCCGCCACTGGTACCCCCATCGACTTAGGTTTTGGAGGGGTTTTTCTTCAGAGAGGGCTGCCGGCTCCCGTCCGGCCGAGTCAGCCCTCTCTGCGGGCGGCCCTCTCCGCCGTTCCTCCGGTTCCTCTCGCCACTGGTACCCCGCCGACTTAGGTTTTGGAGGGTTTTCTTCGGAGGGGCTACTTCGGCTCCCCGTCCGACCCAGTCAGCCCTCTGGAAACGGCCTCTCGCCGTTCCCTGATTCTCTCGCCACTGCTGTACCCCATCGACCGGTTTTGGAGGGTTTTCTTCCGGAGAGGAGCTGCCGGCTCCCCGATCGGCCGATCAGCCCTCTCAGAGCGGCCTCTGTCCTGGACCTCTCCGCCACTGGTACCCCATCGACTTAGGTTTTGGAGGTTTTTCTTCGGAGAGGGGAGCTCGCCGGCTCCCGTCCGACCGAATCCCGCCCCTCCGCCGGCTCAGGGCTCTCCTCCGCCTGCCACTCTCTCCAGCTCCTGGTACGCGGCGGAGGAGAAGTATGCCAGCCGAGTGTCGCCCGGCTGGGCCTCCTCCTCGGACCGACAAAAGATTGGATCTAGGGATGACTTTCAATGGATATGGCGGTGGCTGCTCGCCACTTTCATTACAAAGCCCCGAATCAGGTCGTCTACGAGTCATTTTGCACCACATTCTCCACAAACTTCGGTGTTTTTGGTCTGAAGTGGGAAGCGGCGCCGTTCGGCGCCTTTTGATCCAATCGTGCGGCTCCTCACGCCCGGAGAGCCTGAGCGGCTATCCGTGCCAATCAGTACCGCGGCGCCGCGGTATCTCGTTACTCCTGGTGATTCTGACTTAGGCGTTAAAGTCTCATCGCAGATGGTAGCTTCGCGCAGTGGCTTCTCAGCCAAGCTGCGCGCACCAAATGTCTGAACCTGCGGTTATCACCATTTAAACCAGGATTATATTACCAGCGGCGTTGTATCGGTAGGTAAAACTAACCTGTCTCCACGGTCTAAACCCAGCTCACGTTCCTGGTGGTGCTGAACAATCCGCTTGCGGTGAATTCTGCTTCACATTGATAGGAAGAGCGACGCCAGGAAGGATCAAAGCGAGCGTCTTGCTGAACGCTTAGCCGCCACAAACCAGTTATCCTGTGCTTTTCGACCTCTGCTTAAACCCAAAAGCCAGAGGGTGATGAGGCCACTTTAGGTGTGTATACTAATCAAAGTCAGCGACACCTTATCATGAAATTTAATATCCTAGGCTAACCTTGAGCCACCTCAGTTACGTTGGCAGGTGTGCTTGATCAAACTCCCCACCTGCCACTGTCCCGGGACGGGATGTGAGCTGTGATGGCGTGAAACTGAACTCAAGCTTGAGCCGCCCGAGAGCTGCGCTGCTCCCTGCCTCACGGGTAAGTGAGGAAGCGATAAAGTAGTGGTTATTTCAACCGGGTAGCCGTTCGGACAGGGCCTCCCACTTATTCTACACCCCTCATGTCTCTTCACGGTGCCAGATTGAGAGTCGGCTCAACGAGTCTTCTTTCGCTGATTCTGCCAAGCCCGTTCCTTGGCTGTGGTTTAGCTAGATAGCGAGTAGGACAGTGGAATCTCGTTCATCCATTCATGCGCGTCACTAATTAGATGGCCAGGCATTTGGCTACCTTCAAGAGAGTCATAGATTACTCCGCCCGTTTACCCGCGCTTGGGTCCGTTCTTCGCTGTTCCAGAGCACTGAGCGAAATCACATCGTCGCACCGCGCGGGCCTTAGATGCTTTGTTTTAATTAAACAGTGGATTCCCTGGTCACGCACCAGTTCTAAACCCGGCTGTGGCGCCCGGCGAGGCCAGCGCCCGGGTTAACGCCCACGCCCGGCAGCGCGCCGCGCTCATATGCCTGACCCGAAGGGCGGAAGCGGTGGCCCAACGGCGCGGGTCGGCGAACCGTGGCTGGGTGATCCGCGAGAGGCCCGACTGCGCCCCGTCGCCGCCCGGCGCACGCGGCGGCCCCCGCCTGCCGGCCCGCGCTGCGACTGCCCGAGGCCCGCTGAGCCTCACCCAACCCGGACCCGTCCCCGGCCCGCCCCCGGGCCGGCCGACCTTCCCGGGGCCAGCGAGGTGGGGGAGGCGCCCGGACGAGGCCGGGAGGCGGGCGGAAAACGGGGAAGGAGAACGCGAAGACCCAGCGCCGCGAAGCGGGAAGCAGGAAAGAGGCGCGCCCAGGCGCGTCTCCCCCAGTCGGCGCCCGGTCCCAGCCCCGCCGCACCTCCAGCCGGTGGCCGTGCCAGACCAAATCACTTATCAAGTTCTGGATCTGACTTGCCGACTTCACCACGCTGCCTTGATCTAACATGCAGAGGCTGTTCCACCTTGGAGACCTGCTGCGAGATGGTGGCGTGTGAACACACCTTCTCCCAGTTTTCAAAGACGCGAGGGCTGACGGACGCCGCGCCAGACATGGCTGCTTTCGAAGGCGTGGGCCTCCTGAGGCGAACCCATTCCAGGGTGCCGGCCCTTCTGAAACTCTTCCGGGGCCCCGCCAGCCTTCTCGGGTTCGTTTGCGTTACGCACTGGGCGCCTCTGGCGCCGTCCGCCACTCCGGGTTCTGGGATCTGAACCAGACTCCCGCTTCGATCGGCCGGGCGTGAGGCCTCGCCCCTCCCGCCGGCGTTCAGCCGCTCCCTTAGGACGGCTGGCCCGCCTTAGCGCCGTTACATGGAACCCTTCTCACTTCGGCCTTCAAAGCTCGTTTGAATATTTGCTACTACCACCAGATCACCGGCGCTCCACCCGGGCCGCCCTGATATTCAGCGCCACGCGACCCTCCTACTCGTCGAGAGCGCGTCTCTGTCGATACAACGTCGAAATTGATGCGTCGGCGGCGGGTATGAGCCCGGCGGCTCAGCGCCATCCATTTTCAGGGCTAGTTGATTACGACGGTGATTGTTACACACTCTGCTGAGATTAGGCTTTGCGCCACCGTCCTGCTGTCTATATCAACTGTACCACTTTAGGAATCTGATGAGCATCGGCATCAGGCGCATAACACCGGCGATGCCGGATTTGCCATCCCGCGGCGCCAGTTCTGCCAAAGTAGCCCACTTGCGTCTCGCATTCCACGCCCAGGCTCCAGGCCAGCCGAGCGACTTCTTACCCCATTTAAAGTTTTGAGAATGAGTTGAGATCGTTTGGCTAAGGCCTCTTGTCTAAATCGCTTTACGGATCAGGCTTGCTTGTCTGTGGCGCCAGTATCCTGAGAAACCGAGAGGAACCAAGCTACTAGATGGTTCAGTTAGTCTTCAGCTACACAGTTCGGTTTGTGATTTTTGTCAGGACCATCTGGGCTCACGGTTCTCGGCCGCGCCTACTGAGCGCTGGTTACCATCTTTGGCGTTTTCCATGCGCGCTCATCCGCCGTGGTGCATTGGTGCGGTGGTGGTGCCCCGCCGGCGGGAGATCCGCCTGAGCCGGCCCGAGCGCGCCACCTTCATTGCGCGTGGGGCTTTCGAGAACGCCTTTATTTCCGTGGCGCGTTAGATCGCCACGGTCGCCAAGTGGGTGGTGGGTGGCCCGACCTCGCGCTGGACCGGCGCCATCAGGGCGGATCCCCGCTGTGTGTGTGTGATAAGGGCGGACTGAGGACGATCGGTCCCAGTCGACGCCGCAGCGCCCGAGGCCAGAGCCCGTCCTCCAGCGTCGGCAGGGAAGAAGCGCGAGGACACTTCCCGGCCCGGGGAGTAGCGGCAAAGTCGGCGTGGGGCTCTGTAAGCCGGCCCGGCTGAGAACGCCTGCCACCTCGCCCCGGCCCTTCTGCCAGGCAGACGGTCGCGGCGCACGCCTCGGAAGAAGTGCCCGGCGAGCGGCCGGCGTCCGGGCAGCGTTACGATCCAAGGGGTCAGCGCACCAGCGCCCGGGCGGCGAACGCGAGCTGAATCTCCGGGCGGGCCGTGCGGTTACCCGTTCCTGCCGCGGTTTGCGCCCTGTTGAACTCTCTCTTCAAGTTCTTTCAGCTTTCCCTCACGGTACTTGCCGACTATCGGTCTCGTGCGGTATTGTATAGATGAGTTTACCACCGGCACGGGCTGCATTCCCAAGCAACCCGACTCGAGAAAGAACGCACCCGGCAGAAGCTCACTGGCTCACCGTCACAGGCTAAGCCTCCATCAGAAGGACAGGCCCCGGCCCCGCGCCGAGAGAGAAGCGGTCTTCTGTGCGCCACATGTCCCTATGCCGTGGCCGGCGAGGGTCGGCGCTAGGCTCTTCCCTCTTCGCTGCGCTACTGAGAATCCTTGTTAGTTTCTTTTCCTCCGGCAATGTGTGCTGATTCGCGGCGGGTGTTCGTCTAGATCTGAAGTCGTTTATCGGATATAGATTTGAGGCGGCCGCGTGCGCTGCTGCGGGCTGGCCTGAACAGGTCTCGTTGCGCGCCGGGCCAGGGAGGCGCCCGGCGAGCGAGAGCGGGCGCGAACCTCACGTTACGCCGCCGGGGCGTCCGGTAGGAGGAGAGAGGCAGGAAGTCCGTGGCGGCGGCCCAGTGTGAACACCCACGGCTTGCCCGAGAGGAGAGAACGCCGCTCAGTCCCAGGCTTCGGCCACAGAGGCGACCTCCCCCTCGTGGGAGGAAGCCGGGCGCTCGACTCCCGCCGAGGAGGCGATACCGTGGCGGTCTGCATAGGAGGGACGGAGGAGCGAAGCCCCCTGCGCTCAGCCGCGGGACCCGGAGGTCGATCGATGGGGCGACCCTCAGACAGAGCGTGGCCCGGGGCGGACCGGGAGCGCAAAGAGTGCGTTCGGTATGATGAGTCGATGTATCCTGCAATTCATTGGTTCTCGCAGCTGGCTGCGTTCTTCATCGGCCATACAGGCAGTGATCCACCGCTAAGAGTCGTACTGCGTTTGAGTTAGCGCCGGGCGAGGCCGAACTGCTGAAACTTGTGTGGGTTCAAAAATACAAAGGAGTCGTTCCCGGACGGGCGCCCCGCGAGAGGGGACTTGACACGGTCCGAAGGCCTGCTGGGTACCGCGGGGGTTGGCAAAGCAAGTCTTTCAGAGGCGTTTCATGACCTCGGCCCCACCCGTGCCAGGGGTGGGCGCTGCGCGACCAGTTGCTCCAAGCCTCGCGGGTGCGTCCAACCTCCCCGAAGTGGCGTTCCCTTCTCGCCAGATCCTCCGCCGTCTTGATTTTTGTCGCAGTTCTTTTGCCGTCTTGGATGTTTGGCGGCAGACCTCTGGGAGCCCGCGGCGCTGGAACATAGAGTAAAATAGGATGGGTTTTTGCACGGACGGCGCCCCTCATGCCAGCGGAGAGACTTTGAACCACGGTCGGAGGCCCGTGCGGGTACCACCAGGGCCCGGCTCGACCCCGCCGCTATGGAAAGCAGGGGGCCGCCGGGTGCAGCGACAGTCAAGTTCTCTCGGATCTCTCTCTCTCTCTCCGCCTTGGGGTTTTGTGCGGTTCTTTTTGCCGTTTGGGTTTTCTTGCGGCAGACCTCTCGGGCCCGGCTGGATCATAAGTAAAAAAATAGGATAGAGGTTTTTTACCCCGGACCCAGGCGCTCCTCCTTCGCGGGAGGAGACTTTGAACACGGTCCCGGAGGCCGATGCGGGTACCCGCCAGGGCCGGCTCGACCCCCGCCCGCTGGAAAGCAGGGGGCCCGCCGGTGCTGGCGACAGTCAAGTTCTCTCGGATCTCTCTCTCTCTCTCTCTCCGCCTTAGGTTTTGTGCGGTTCTTTTTGCCGTTTTGGGTTTTTGGCGGCAGACCTCTCGGGCCACGGCCGCTGGATCATAGAGTAAAATAGGATAGAGGTTTTTACCCCGGACCGAGGCGCCCCTCGCCAGCGGGAGAGACTTTGAACCCACGGTCCCGGAGGCCGTGCGGGTACCCGCCAGGGCCCGGCTCGGCCCCCGCCGCTGGAAAGCAGGGGGCCCGCCGAGTGCAGCGACAGTCATGGGCGCTCGCGGTAGGTTGCTCAAGCCTCGCGCGGGTGCGTCAAGCCTCCCAGGAGCGGCGTTCCCTTCTCGCGGATCTCTCTCTCCGCCGTCTTAGGTTTTTGTGCGGTTCTTTTTTTGCCGTCTTGGGTTTTTGAAGCGGCAGACCTCTCGGGCCC
>NW_025047683.1:1471363-1481363 GCF_018831695.1 Puntigrus tetrazona | reverse complement strand
CTCCCTCCGAAGGTTGGCGCCTTCCCTCGGGCTGGGGGCCTGCTCGTAGCGAGCGTCCAAATTGCCGGCGCGGCGTGCTGTCAAAGCCCAAGCGTAAACCCATTGCACGCCCGTGCCCCTGCCAGGCACTCCCGACCCATAGCGGCCAGCGGGGCTGGCGGGTGGGGTCCTAGGCTAAAGCGCTTCGCTCAATCGATCACGTTCGGGCCGAGGGGCGCTCTGCGCCGTCGAGCGTCCTCTCTCTCGGCGTCTGTGTCCGTGTTTCAGGTGAAGCGTTCGATAGCTCCCTCGCCCGGAGCTTCAGAAAGATTGCGTTCAAAACCTAAGTCGATATGGACTTAGTCGTTTTCGACTTTTTCGCTCAGAGACTAAGTCCACAAAAACACGCGTTCACGAAATCGTGTACCCATGTAAAAGTTGCTCCTGTGTAAGCGGCCACCTCCAGGGAGTCGCGGGAAAATTTGAATCATGCCGGGAGAGCCTCTCGGTCGGCCTGACTTCGGAGCCTCGGAGGGTATGGAAGTCGGACCTTTCCCCGAGTTGGACTTAGTGCAATTTTAAAGCGAAAATCATCCAGGCGCTTCATCCGACCGATCGAGTCCGGGTTAAGTCGCCTTCGGGCGCTTTCCCAATCGACCCCCGCCGTCCTGGAGGAATTTTTTCGTTCAAAACCTAAGTCCAAACATCCAGGCGCTTCATCCGACCGATCGAGTCCGGGTTAAGTGCGCCTTCCGGGCGCTTTCCCCTCGACCCCCGCCGTCCTGGAGGAAATTTTTGCGTTCAAAACCTAAGTCCAAACATCCAGGCGCTTCATCCGACCCGATCGAGTCCGGGTTAAGTCGCCTTCGGGCGCTTTCCACTCGACCCCGCCGTCCTGGAGAAATTTTTGCGTTCAAAACCTAAGTCCAAACATCCAGGCGCTTCATCCGACCGATCGAGTCCGGGTTAAGTGCGCCTTCTTCGGACGCTTTCCACTCGACCCCGCCGTCCTGGAGGAATTTTTTCGTTCAAAACCTAAGTCCAAACATCCAGGCGCTTCATCCGACCGATCGAGTCCGGGTTAAGTCGCCTTCGGGCGCTTTCCACTCGACCCCCGCCGTCCTGGAGAAATTTTTGCGTTCAAAACCTAAGTCCAAACATCCAGGCGCTTCATCCGACCCGATCGAGTCCGGGTTAAGTCGCCTTCGGGCGCTTTCCACTCGACCCCGCCGTCCTGGAGAAATTTTTTCGTTCAAAACCTAAGTCCAAACATCCAGGCGCTTCATCCGACCGATCGAGTCCGGGTTAAGTCGCCTTCGGACGCTTTCCCACTCGACCCCGCCGTCCTGGAGAAATTTTTGCTTTCAAAACCTAAGTCCAGACATCCAGGCGCTTCATCCAGCGATCTCGGCGGGTTAAATCACGACTTCTCGGGCGCTTTCCCACTCGACCCCGCCACCCTGGAGGATTTTTTTGCTTTCAAAACCTAAGTCCAAACATCCAGGCGCATATTTCAGGCGATCTCGGCGGGTTAAGTCGACTTCGGGCGGCTTTCCCTCGACCCCGCCACCCTGGAGGATTTTTTGCTTTCAAAACCTAAGTCCAAACATCCAGGCGCATATTTCAGACGATCTCGGCGGGTTAAGTCGACTTCTCGGGCGCTTTCCCACTCGACCCCGCCGTCCTGGGAAATTTTTGCTTTCAAAACCTAAGTCCAAACATCCAGGCGCATATTTCAGGCGATCTCGGCGGGTTAAGTGCGACTTCCGGGCGCTTTCCCCTCGACCCCGCCACCCTGGAGGATTTTTTTGCTTTCAAAACCTAAGTCAAACATCCAGGCGCATATTTCAGAGCGATCTCGGCGGGTTAAGTGCGACTTCTCGGGCGCTTTCCCACTCGACCCCGCCGTCCTGGAGAAATTTTTTGCTTTCAAAACCTAAGTCCAAACATCCAGGCGCATATTTCAGGCGATCTCGGCGGGTTAAGTGCGACTTCGGGCGCTTTCCCCCTCGACCCCCGCCACCCTGGAGATTTTTTGCTTTCAAAACCTAAGTCCAAACATCCAGGCGCATATTTCAGGCGATCTCGGCGGGTTAAGTCGACTTCTCGGGCGCTTTCCCACTCGACCCCGCCGTCCTGGAGGAATTTTTTGCTTTCAAAACCTAAGTCCAAACATCCAGGCGCATATTTCAGGCGATCTCGGCGGGTTAAGTCACGACTTCGGGCGCTTTCCCCTCGACCCCCGCCACCCTGGAGATTTTTTTGCTTTCAAAACCTAAGTCCAAACATCCAGGCGCATATTTCAGGCGATCTCGGCGGGTTAAGTCGACTTCCGGGCGGCTTTCCCACTCGACCCCGCCACCCTGGGAGATTTTTTTGCTTTCAAAACCTAAGTCCAAACATCCAGGCGCATATTTCAGGCGATCTCGGCGGGTTAAGTCGCGACTTCTCGGGCGCTTTCCCACTCGACCCCGCCGTCCTGGAGGAATTTTTTGCTTTCAAAACCTAAGTCCAAACATCCAGGCGCATATTTCAGCGATCTCGGCGGGTTAAGTGCGACTTCGGACGCTTTCCCACTCGACCCCCCCGCCACCCTGGAGGATTTTTTTGCTTTCAAAGCCTAAGTCCAAACATCCAGGCGCATATTTCAGGCGATCTCGGCGGGTTAAGTCGCGACTTCCGGGCGCTTTCCCACTCGACCCCGCCACCCTGGAGAGATTTTTTGCTTTCAAAACCTAAGTCCAAACATCCAGGCGCATATTTCAGGCGATCTCGGCGGGTTAAGTGCGACTTCTCGGGCGCTTTCCCACTCGACCCCTCCACCCTGGAGGTATTTTTAAGCGTTCAAAACCTAAGTCCAGACATCCAGGCGCATAATTCAGCCCGATCTCGGCGGGTTAAGTCGACTTCTCGGGCGCTTTCCCACTCGACCCCTCCACCCTGGAGGATTTTTAAGCGTTCAAAACCCTCGTCCAGACATCCAGGCGCTCGTTACAGCCGATCAAGGCGGGTTAAGGCGACTTCTCGGACACACATTCTGAACCCCGTGTCTGGATTTCAATTTTCCAAAGGGCCTGGGCTCACACATTAACCCCAACGCAGTAAC
Organism: Puntigrus tetrazona; assembly: GCF_018831695.1. Classification (NCBI taxonomy): domain Eukaryota; kingdom Metazoa; phylum Chordata; class Actinopteri; order Cypriniformes; family Cyprinidae; genus Puntigrus; species Puntigrus tetrazona. The sequence goes on along the minus strand of NW_025047683.1, from coordinate 1,478,278 downwards.
ACTTTAATGGGCATCGTTTTATTTCATTCTCGCCCTGGATGAATGTTTTCTATAAGGCCTGCGCTCACAGACTAACCCCATCACAATAACACTTATTTGGGCATGATTTTATTTAATAAAGGCCCTGGATGAATATTTTCTATATAAGCCCTGTGCTCACAGATTAACCCCATCACATAAACACTTTTTGGGCATGATTTTATTTAAAAAAGGCCCTGGATGAATGTTTTCTATAAGGCCTGCGCTCACAGACTAACCCCATCACAATAACACTTATGTGGGCATGATTTTATTTAATAAAGGCCCTGGATGAATGATTTCTATAAGGCCTGTGCTCACAGATTAACCCATCACATAAACACTTATTTGGGCATGATTTTATTTAATAAAGGCCCTGGATGAATGATTTCTATAAGGCCTGTGCTCACAGATTAACCCCATCACATAAACACTTATTTGGGCATGATTTTATTTAAAAAAGGCCCTGGATGAATGTTTTCTATAAGGCCTGCGCTCACAGACTAACCCCATCACAATAACACTTATTTGGGCATGATTTTATTTAATAAAGGCCCTGGATGAATGTTTTCTATATAAGCCCTGTGCTCACAGATTAACCCCATCACATAAACACTTTTTGGGCATGATTTTATTTAAAAAAGGCCCTGGATGAATGTTTTCTATAAGGCCTGCGCTCACAGACTAACCCCATCACAATAACACTTATTTGGGCATGATTTTATTTAATAAAGGCCCTGGATGAATGATTTCTATAAGGCCTGAGCTCACAGATTAACCCCATCACATAAACACTTATTTGGGCATGATTTTATTTAATAAAGGCCCTGGATGAATGTTTTCTATAAGGCCTGCGCTCACAGACTAACCCCATCACAATAACACTTATGTGGGCATGATTTTATTTAATAAAGGCCCTGGAGGAATGTTTTCTATAAGGCCTGCGCTCACAGACTAACCCCATCACAATAACACTTATTTGGGCATGATTTTATTCTATAAAGGCCCTGGATGAATGTTTTCTATAAGGCCTGCGCTCACAGACTAACCCCATCACAATAACACTTATTTGGGCATGATTTTATTTAATAAAGGCCCTGGATGAATGTTTTCTATAAGGCCTGCGCTCACAGACTAACCCCATCACAATAACACTTATTTGGGCATGATATTATTTAATAAAGGCCCTGGATGAATGTTTTACAAAGGGCCTGCGCTCACAGACTAACCCTACACAGTAACACCTTATTGGGCATGATTTTATTTAATAGAGGCCCTGGATGAATGTTTTCTATAAGGCCTGCGCTCACAGACTAACCCCATCACAATAACACTTATTTGGGCATGATTTTATTTAATAAAGGCCCTGGATGAATGTTTTCTATAAGGCCTGCGCTCAAAGACTAACCCCATCACAATAACACTTATTTGGGCATGATATTATTTAATAAAGGCCCTGGATGAATGTTTTACAAAGGGCCTGCGCTCACAGACTAACCCTACACAGTAACACCTTATTGGGCATGATTTTATTTAATAAAGGCCCTGGATGAATGTTTTCTATAAGGCTCGCTCACAGACTAACCCCATCACAATAACACTTATGTGGGCATGATTTTATTTATTAAAGGCCCTGGATGAATGTTTTCTATAAGGCCTGCGCTCAAAGACTAACCCCATCACAATAACATTTATTTGGGCATGATTTTATTCTATAAAGGCCCTGGATGAATTTTTCTATAAGGCCTGCGCTCACAGACTAACCCCATCACAATAACACTTATTTGGGCATGATATTATTTAATAAAGGCCTGGATGAATGTTTTACAAAAGGCCTGCGCTCACAGACTAACCCTACACAGTAACACCTTATTGGGCATGATTTTATTTAATAGAGGCCCTGGATGAATGTTTTCTATAAGGCCTGCGCTCACAGACTAACCCCATCACAATAACACTTATTTGGGCATGATTTTATTTAATAAAGGCCCTGGATGAATGTTTTCTATAAGGCCTGCGCTCAAAGACTAACCCCATCACAATAACATTTATTTGGGCATGATTTTATTCTATAAGGCCCTGGATGAATGTTTTCTATAAGGCCTGCGCTCACAGACTAACCCCATCACAATAACACTTATTTGGGCATGATTTTATTTAATAAAGGCCCTGGATGAATGTTTTCTATAAGGCCTGCGCTCACAGACTAACCCCATCACAATAACACTTAATTGGGCATGATTTTATTTAATAAAGGCCCTGGATGAATGTTTTCTATAAGGCCGCGCTCACAGACTAACCTAACCTAACCTAACCTAACCCCCTAACCTAATCCTAACCTAACCTAACCTAACCTAACCTAACCTGGGCCTAACCTAACCTTCTTAACCTAACCTAACCTAGCCTAGCCTGGCCTAACCTAACCTAACCTAACCTAGCCTAACCTAACCTAACCTGGCCTGGCCTAGCCTAGCCTAACCTAACCTAACCTAACCTAACACTTCCTAACCTGGCCTAACCTAACCTAACCTAACCCTAACCTAACCTAACCTAACTACCTTATTGGGCATGATTTTTGCTCTATAAAGGCCCTGGGTGACAGTTTTACACAGGGCCTGGGGTCACAGACTAACCCCATCACAATAGCACTTATTTGGGCATGATTTTATTTAATAAAGGCCCTGATTGAATGTTTTCTATAAGGCCTGCGCTCACAGACTAACCCGACACAGTGCTTGCTTTATTGGGCATGATTGTATTTAATAAAGGCCCTGGATGACAGTTTTCTTTAAGGCCTGCGCTCACAGACTAACCCCATCACAATAACACATATTTGGGCATGATTTTATTTAATAAAGGCCCTGGAAAAATGTTTTCTATAAGGCCTGCGCTCACAGACTAACCCGACACAGTGCGCTTTATTGGGCATGATTTTATTTAATAAAGGCCCTGGATAAATGTTTTCTTTAAGGCCTGCGCTCACTGACTAACCCCGTTACAATAACACTCTTATGGGCATGATTTTATTTAATAAAGGCCCTGGATGACAGTTTTCTTTAAGGCCTGCGCTCACAGACTAACCCCATCACAATAACACATATTTGGGCATGATTTTATTTAATAAAGGCCCTGGAAAAATGTTTTCTATAAGGCCTGCGCTCACAGACTAACCCGACACAATAACGCTTTATTGGGCATGATTTTATTTAATAAAGGCCCTGGATAAATGTTTTCTTTAAGGCCTGCGCTCACTGACTAACCCCGTTACAATAACACTCTTATGGGCATGATTGTATTTAATAAAGGCCCTGGATGACAGTTTTCTTTAAGGCCTGCGCTCACAGACTAACCCCGTCACAATAACACATATTTGGGCATGATTGTATTTAAAAAAGGCCCTGGAAAAAATGGTTTCTATAAGCCCTGCGCTCACTGACTAACCCCCGTTACAATAACGCTCTTATGGGCATGATTTTATTTAATAAAGGCCCTGGATGACAGTTTTCTTTAAGGCCTGCGCTCACAGACTAACCCGACACATTAACGCTTTGTGGGCATGATTGTATTTAATAAAGGCCCTGGATGAATGTTTTCTATAAGGCCTGCGCTCACAGACTAACCCCGACACAGTAACTCTTCATTGGGCATGATTTTATTTAATAAAGGCCCTCGATGAATGTTTTGTATAAGGCCTGCCCTCACAGACTAACCCGACACAGTAACTCTTTATTGGGCATGATTTTATTTAATAAAGGCCCTCGATGAATGTTTTGTATAAGGCCTGCCCTCACAGACTAACCCGACACAATAGCGCTTTGTGGGCATGATTTTATTTAATAAAGGCCCTCGATGAATGTTTTGTATAAGGCCTGCCCTCACAGACTAACCCGACACAGTAACTCTTTATTGGGCGTGATTTTATTTAATAAAGGCCCTGGAAAAATGTTTTCTATAAGGCCTGCGCTCACAGACTGACCCGACACAGTAACTCTTTATTGGGCATGATTTTATTTAATAAAGGCCCTCGATGAATGTTTTCTATAAGGCCTGCGCTCACTGGCTAACCCCGTTACAATAACACTCTTATGGGCATGATTTTATTTAATTAAGGCCCTGGATGACAGTTTTCTTTAAGGCCTACCCTCACAGACTAACCCGACACAGTAACTCTTTATTGGGCGTGATTTTATTTAATAAAGGCCCTGGAAAAATGTTTTTCTATAAGGCCTGCGCTCACAGACTAACCCGACACAATGCGCTTTATTGGGCGTGATTTTATTTAATAAAGGCCCTGGAAAAATGTTTTCTATAAGCACTCGCTCACTGGCTAACCCCGTTACAATAACACTCTTATGGGCATGATTTTATTTAATAAGGCCCTGGATGACAGTTTTCTTTAAGGCCTGCGCTCACAGACTAACCCGACACAGTAACTCTTTGTTGGGCATGATTTCTACTTAATAAAGCCCTGGAAAAATGTTTTCTATAAGGCCTGCGCTCACAGACTAACCCGACACAATGCGCTTTATTGGGCATGATTTTATTTAATAAAGGCCCTGGAAAAATGTTTTTCTATAAGGCCTGCGCTCACAGACTAACCCGACACAGTGCGCTTTATTGGGCATGATTTTATTTAATAAAGGCCCTGGATAAATGTTTTCTTTAAGGCCTGCGCTCACAGACTAACCCCGTTACAATAACACTCTTATGGGCATGATTTTATTTAATAAAGGCCCTGGATGACAGTTTTCTTTAAGGCCTGCCCTCACAGACTAACCCGACACAGTAACTCTTTATTGGGCGTGATTTTATTTAATAAAGGCCCTGGAAAAATGTTTTTCTATAAGGCCTGCGCTCACAGACTAACCCGACCCATTAACTCTTTATTGGGCATGATTTTATTTAATAAAGGCCCTCGATGAATGTTTTCCATAAGGCCTGCGCTCACAGACTAACCCGTCACAATAACACAGATTTGGGTATGATTTTATTTATTAAGGCCCTGGATGAATGTTTTCTACAAAGGCCTGCGCTCACAGACTCGCCCGTTAAAGCAGCGGCGCAGGGCACGAATTTCAGAGTTTTTAAAAAAAAAAAAAAAAAAAAAAAAAAAAAAAAAAAAAAATTAAAGTTGATGTAAAAGTTGCTCCTGGGTAAACGGCCACCTCCGGGGTCGCGGTGAAATTTGAATCGTGCCGGGAAGAGGCCTCTCGGTCGGCCTGACTCGGAGCCTCGGAGGTATGGAAGTCGGACCTTTCCCGAAGTTGGACTTAGTGCAATTTTGAAAGCGAAAATCATCCAAGCGCATATTTCAGCCGATCTCGTCCGGGTTAAGTCGACTTCTCGGACGCTTTCCACTCGACCCGGCCTCCCTGGAGAAATTTTTTCGTTCAAAACCTAAGTCCAAACATCCAGGCGCATATTTCAGCCCGATCTCGGCGGGTTAAGTGCGACTTCTCGGGCGCTTTCCCACTCGACCCGGCCACCCGGAGGTATTTTTAAGTGTTCAAAACCTAAGTCCAGACATCCAGGCGCATCTCACAGCCCGATCTCGGCGCGTTAAGCCCCACTTCACGGCGCTTTCCCCCTCGACCCCGCCACGGAGTATTTTTAAGTGTTCAAAACCTAAGTCCAGACATCCAGGCGCATCTCACGGCCGATCTCGGCGCGTTAAGCCCCACTTCACGGGCGCTTTCCCCTCGACCCCGCCACCCGGGTATTTTTAAGCGTTCAAAACCTAAGTCCAGACATCCAGGCGCATCTCACGGCGATCTCGGCGCGTTAAGCCCCACTTCACGGGCGCTTTCCCACTCGACCACCGCCACGGAGAGTATTTTTAAGCGTTCAAAACCTAAGTCCAAACATCCAGGCGCATCTCACAGCGATCTCGGCGCGTTAAGCCCCACTTCACGGGCGCTTTCCCACTCGACCACCGCCACCCGGGTATTTTTAAGCGTTCAAAACCTAAGTCCAAACATCCAGGCGCATCTCACGGCCGATCTCGGCGCGTTAAGCCCCACTTCACGGGCGCTTTCCACTCGACCCCGCCACCCGGAGGTATTTTTAAGCGTTCAAAACCTAAGTCCAAACATCCAGGCGCATCTCACAGCCCATCAAGGCGGGTTAAGCGCCACTTCTCGGCCAGCGCACCTTCACGAACCCCCGAGCTCATCTCAGCCTTACAGACATCCAGGCCCTGCTCACGACCGATCCCGCCGGCGGCACCTCGCGCCCTCTCGGGCATCACCTCGAAAAGCCTCCGTAAGGTTTCTCCAGAGGACCACACCTGTTCTCCGTTCGTGCCGGTACCCACTATTAAGCCGGGGTCACTATCTCAGCACAACCGCGCTCTCAAAGAACCGTGCCACTGGTACCCCCCATCGACTTAGGTTTTGGAGGGTTTTTCTTCGGAGAGAGCCGCCGGCTCCCCGTCCGACCAGTCAGCCCTCTCTGGGCGGCCCTCTCCGCCGTTCCTCGGTTCCTCTCCGCCACTGGTACCCCCCATCGACTTAGGTTTTGGAGGGTTTTTTTCTTCAGAGAGGAGCTCGCCGGCTCCCCGTCCGACGAGTCAGCCCTCTCTCGGGGCGGCCCTCTCCGCCGTTCCTCGGTTCCTCTCCGCCACTGGTACCCCCCATCGACTTAGGTTTTGGAGGGTTTTTCTTCGGAGAGGGGCTCGCGGCTCCCCGTCCGACCGAGTCAGCCCTCTCGGGGCGGCCCTCTCCGCCGTTCCCTCGGTTCCTCTCCGCCACTGGTACCCCCCATCGACTTAGGTTTTGGAGGGTTTTTCTTCGGAGAGAGAGGCTCGCGGCTCCCCGTCCGGCCGAGTCAGCCCTCTCTCGGGCGGCCCTCTCCGCCGTTCCCTCGGTTCCTCTCCGCCACTGGTACCCCCCATCGACT
>NW_025047683.1:1446363-1466363 GCF_018831695.1 Puntigrus tetrazona | reverse complement strand
CGTCAAGCCTCCCAGAGCGGCGTTCCCTTCTCGCGGATCCTCTCTCCGCCGTCTTAGGTTTTTGTGCGGTTCTTTTGCCGTCTTGGATGTTTGAGCGGCAGACCTCTCGGGCCACGGCCGCTGGAACATAGAGTAAAATAGGATGGAGGTTTTTACCCGGACAGGCGCCCCTCCTTCGCGGGAGGAGACTTTGAACCCACGGTCCCGGAGGCCGTGCGGGTACCCACCAGGGCCCCGGCTCGGCCCCCCGCCGCTGGAAAGCAGGGGCCGCCGAGTGCAGCGACAGTCAAGTTCTCTCGGATCTCTCTCTCTCTCTCTCCGCCTTAGGTTTTTGTGCGGTTCTTTTTGCCGTTTTTGGTTTTTCTGCGGCAGACCTCTCGGGCCACGGCCGCTGGATCATAAGTAAAATAGGATAGAGGTTTTTTTACCCCGGACAGGCGCTCCTCCTTCGCGGGAGGAGACTTTGAACCCACGGTCCCGGAGGCCGTGCGGGTACCCGCCAGGGCCCCGGCTCGGCCCCCCGCCGCTGGAAAGCAGGGGGCCCGCCCAGTCTGGCGACAGTCAAGTTCTCTCGGATCTCTCTCTCTCTCTCTCTCTCTCCGCCTTAGGTTTTGTGCGGTTCTTTTGCGTTTTGGGTTTTTGGCGGCAGACCTCTCGAACCACGGCCGCTGGATCATAGAGTAAAATAGGATAGAGGTTTTTACCCGGACAGGCGCCCCTCCTTCGCGGGAGAGACTTTGAACCACGGTCCCGGAGGCCGTGCGGGTACCGCCAGGGCCCGGCTCGGCCCCCGCGCTGGAAAGCAGGGGGCCCGCCCGAGTCTGGCGACAGTCATGGCGCTCGCGGTAGGTTGCTCAAGCCTCCCGCGGGAGGTGCGTCAAGCCTCCCAGAGAGCGGCGTTCCCTTCTCGCGGATCTCTCTCTCTCCGCCGTCTTAGGTTTTTGTGCGGTTCTTTTTGCCGTCTTGGGTTTTGGCGGCAGACCTCTCGGGCCACGGCCGCTGGATCATAAGTAAAATAGGATAGAGTTTTTACCCGGACAGGCGCCCCTCGCCAGCGGGAGAGACTTTGAACCACGGTCCCGGAGGCCGTGCGGGTACCCGCCAGGGCCCAGCTCAGCCCCGCCGCTGGAAGCGGGGCGCCGGTCTGGCGACAGTCAAGTTCCTTTTTTTTTCTTTCTTCGCGCTCTGCGCACCCGCTTCGGTGCTCCGGGAGAGGCGCGCCCGGGCCGCCGGCCTCTGCCCGCGCACCGGGCTTGAGGCGGGGAGGTGGGCTGAGCCTCCCGCCGGAAGCGGTTCGCTTTGGATCGGGCGGGCGATGTGATCCTTCCGCGGGTTCACCTCGGAAACCTTATTTACGACTTTTACTTCCTCTAGATAGTCAAGTTTGATCGTCTTCCCGGCGCTCCATGAAGCCCATGAGGGCGGCGAGGCGATCCGAACCTCACTAAACCATCCAATCGGTAGTAGCGACGGGCGGTGTGTACAAAGGGCAGGGACTTAATCAGCGAGCTTATGACCGCGCTTACTGGGAATTCCTCGTTGATGGGAAATAGTTTCAATCCCCAGTCCCGATCACGGCGGGGTTCAGCGGGTTACCAGCGCCTCTCGGCGCAGGGTAGACACCTGCGCTGATCCGCCCATTAATGGCGCGCGTGCAGCCCCGGACATCTAAGGGCATCACAGACCTGTTATTGCTCCATCTCGCGTGGCTGAACGCCACTTGTCCCTCTAAGAAGTTTTTGGCGCCGACCCAAGTGGCGCGCCACTATTTGTAAGCTTGAGTCTCGTTCGTTATCGGAATGAACCAGACAAATCGCTCCACCAACTAAGAACGGCCATGCACCACCACCCACAGAATCGAGAAAGAGCTATCAATCTGTCAATCCTTTCCGTGTCCGGGCGGGTGAGGTTTCCCGTGTTGAGTCAAATTAAGCCGCGCAGGCTCCACTCCTGGTGGTGCCCTTCCGTCAATTCCTTTAAGTTTCAGCTTTGCAACCATACTCCCCGGAACCCAAAGACTCGTGGTTTTCCCTTGCGCTGCCCGGGTCATGGGAATAACGCGCCCGGATCGCGTGGTCGGCATCGTTCTGGTCGGAACTTCTGACGGTATCTGATAAATCTTGAACCTCCGACTTTCGTTCTTGATTAATGAAAACATTCTTGGCAAATGCTTTTCGCTTTCGTCCGTCTTGCGCCCGGTCAAGAATTTCACCTCTAAGCGGCGCAATCCCAGAATGCCCCGGCCGTCCCTCTTAATCATGGCTCCGGGTTCCAGAAACCACAAAAAGAACGAGTCCTATTCCATTATTCCTAGCTGCGGTATTCAGCGGCGGCGCTCGGCCTGCTTTGAACACTCTAATTTTTCAAAGTAAGCGCTTTGGGCCTCGGACCGGACACCCAGCCAAGGGCATCCGGGCGCCTCGAGGCGAGGACCTGGGGCGAGGCGGTGGCTCGCCTCTCGGCGGACCGCCAGCCAGATCCGAGATCAACTACGAGCTTTTAACTGCAGCAACTTTAATATATCGCTATTGGAGCTGGAATTACCGCGGCTGCTGGCACCAGACTTGCCCTCCAATGGGTCCTCGCCCATGTGTGTTTAAGATACGCTCATTCCAATTACAGGGCCTCGAAAGAGACCTGTATTGTTATTACAAATCACTACCTCTCCGAGTCGGAAATGGGTAATTTGCGGCGCCTGCTGCCTTCCTTGGATGTGGTAGCCGTTTCTCAGGCTCCCTCTCGGAATCGAACCCTGATTCCCGTCACCGTGGTCACCATGGTAGGCGCCTGATGTACCATCGAAAGTTGATAGGGCAGACACTCGAATAGATAAATCGTCGCCGCGGAGAAGCGGCGATCGGCCGAGTTATCTAGAGTCACCAAAGGTACCGGGTCCGGAGGCGGATCCCCGGGGCCGGATGGGTTTTGGATCTGATAAATGCCACGCGTCCCTAGCCTCCGCCCGAGCGAGGCGGTCGGCCCGGTCGGCGCTTCGTTTGCATGTATTAGCTCTGGAATTGCCACAGTTATCCAAGTACCGGGTGGGGCGATCAAAGGACCATAACTGATTTAATGAGCCATTCGCAGTTTCACTGTACCGGCCGTGTGCGCCAGACCTGCATGGCTTAATCTTTGAGACAAGCATATGTTACTGGCAGGATCAACCAGGTAACCCCTGTGGGTCGTAGGGACCAACCGCAGCGCGGCGCGTTTTTGCCTACACCGCGGGTCTCAGTCCGCCTGAGGAGGGCCTGGGCAGACCCGCTTGGACCCTCGGCTAAGACCGGCCGCTCATAGGGGCGACGCGCGGCTCGAACCTTCCCCGGCGAGAAGTCGCCGTTTCCGGGGTGGGTGGCGCTGGGATCGCGCGGCGGCCTTCGGAAAAGTGTGTTTCGCGGGGGCGGGGTACCGCGCGGCGTCGCCGGGGCAGCGTCGCGTTCTGCCCCTCCGCCCGCGGTGGCGGACCTCTGCGCTCTGACCGGCCGTCTAGGCCTCCCTCCGAAGGGTTCGGCGCCTTCCCTCGGGCTGAGGGGGGCCTGCTCGTAACGAACGTCCAAATTGCCCGGGCGCGGCGTGCTGTCAAAGCCCAAACGTAAACCCATTGCACGCCGTGCCCCTGCCAGGCACTCCCGACCCATAGCGGCCAGCGGGGCTGGCCGGGTGGGGTCCTAGGCTAGGCGCGCTTTCGCGCTCCAATCGATCACGTTCGGGCGAGGGGGACGCTCTCGCCGTCGAACGTCCTCTCTCTCGGCGTCTGTGTCCGTGTTTCAGGTGAAGCGTTCGATAGCTCCCTCGCCCCGGAGCTTCAGAAAGATTGCGTTCAAAACCTAAGTCGATATGGACTTAGTCGTTTTTTCGACTTTTTTTTTCGCTCAGAGACTAAGTCCACAAAAACACGCGTTCACCGAAATCGTGTACCCATGTAAAAGTTGCTCCTGTGTAAACGGCCACCTCCAGGGTCGCGGGAAAATTTGAATCATGCCCGGGAGGAGGCCTCTCGGTCGGCCTGACTCGGAGCCTCGGAGGGTATGGAAGTCGGACCTTTCCCCGAAGTTGGACTTAGTGCAATTTTGAAGCGAAAATCATCCAGGCGCTTCATCCGACCCGATCGAGTCCGGGTTAAGTCGCCTTCGGACGCTTTCCCAATCGACCCCGCCGTCCTGGAGGAAATTTTTTCGTTCAAAACCTAAGTCCAAACATCCAGGCGCTTCATCCGACCGATCGAGTCCGGGTTAAGTCGCCTTCGGACGCTTTCCCACTCGACCCCGCCGTCCTGGAGAAAATTTTTTGCGTTCAAAACCTAAGTCCAAACATCCAGGCGCTTCATCCGACCGATCGAGTCCGGGTTAAGTCGCCTTCGGGCGCTTTCCACTCGACCCCCGCCGTCCTGGAGGAAATTTTTGCGTTCAAAACCTAAGTCCAAACATCCAGGCGCTTCATCCGACCGATCGAGTCCGGGTTAAGTGCGCCTTCGGGCTTTCCCACTCGACCCCGCCGTCCTGGAGAATTTTTTCGTTCAAAACCTAAGTCCAAACATCCAGGCGCTTCATCCGACCGATCGAGTCCGGGTTAAGTCGCCTTCGGACGCTTTCCACTCGACCCCGCCGTCCTGGAGGAAATTTTTGCGTTCAAAACCTAAGTCCAAACATCCAGGCGCTTCATCCGACCGATCGAGTCCGGGTTAAGTGCGCCTTCGGGCGCTTTCCCACTCGACCCCCGCCGTCCTGGAGAAATTTTTTCGTTCAAAACCTAAGTCCAAACATCCAGGCGCTTCATCCGACCGATCGAGTCCGGGTTAAGTCGCCTTCGGGCGCTTTCCCTCGACCCCGCCGTCCTGGAGAAATTTTTTTGCTTTCAAAACCTAAGTCCAGACATCCAGGCGCTTCATCCAGCGATCTCGGCGGGTTAAATGCGACTTCTCGGGCGCTTTCCCACTCGACCCCGCCACCCTGGAGGATTTTTTTGCTTTCAAAACCTAAGTCCAAACATCCAGGCGCATATTTCAGGCGATCTCGGCGGGTTAAGTCGACTTCCCGGGCGCTTTCCCACTCGACCCCCGCCACCCTGGAGGATTTTTTTGCTTTCAAACCTAAGTCCAAACATCCAGGCGCATATTTCCAGGCGATCTCGGCGGGTTAAGTCGCGACTTCTCGGGCGCTTTCCCACTCGACCCCGCCGTCCTGGAGAAATTTTTGCTTTCAAAACCTAAGTCCAAACATCCAGGCGCATATTTCAGGCGATCTCGGCGGGTTAAGTCGACTTCGGACGCTTTCCCACTCGACCCCCGCCACCCTGGAGGATTTTTTTGCTTTCAAAACCTAAGTCCAAACATCCAGGCGCATATTTCAGAGCGATCTCGGCGGGTTAAGTGCGACTTCTCGGGCGCTTTCCCACTCGACCCCCGCCGTCCTGGAGAAATTTTTTGCTTTCAAAACCTAAGTCCAAACATCAGGCGCATATTTCAGGCGATCTCGGCGGGTTAAGTCGACTTCGGGCGCTTTCCCCCTCGACCCCGCCACCCTGGAGGATTTTTTTGCTTTCAAAACCTAAGTCCAAACATCCAGGCGCATATTTCAGGCGATCTCGGCGGGTTAAGTGCGACTTCTCGGGCGCTTTCCACTCGACCCCGCCGTCCTGGAGAAATTTTTTGCTTTCAAAACCTAAGTCCAAACATCCAGGCGCATATTTCAGGCGATCTCGGCGGGTTAAGTCGACTTCGGGCGCTTTCCCACTCGACCCCGCCACCCTGGAGGATTTTTTTGCTTTCAAAACCTAAGTCCAAACATCCAGGCGCATATTTCAGGCGATCTCGGCGGGTTAAGTCGACTTCCCGGGCGCTTTCCCACTCGACCCCGCCACCCTGGAGGATTTTTTTGCTTTCAAAACCTAAGTCCAAACATCCAGGCGCATATTTCAGGCGATCTCGGCGGGTTAAGTGCGACTTCTCGGGCGCTTTCCACTCGACCCCGCCGTCCTGGAGAAATTTTTTGCTTTCAAAACCTAAGTCCAAACATCCAGGCGCATATTTCAGGCGATCTCGGCGGGTTAAGTGCGACTTCGGGCGCTTTCCCCTCGACCCCGCCACCCTGGAGGATTTTTTTGCTTTCAAAACCTAAGTCCAAACATCCAGGCGCATATTTCAGGCGATCTCGGCGGGTTAAGTCACGACTTCGGGCGCTTTCCACTCGACCCCGCCACCCTGGAGATTTTTTTGCTTTCAAAACCTAAGTCCAAACATCCAGGCGCATATTTCAGGCGATCTCGGCGGGTTAAGTGCGACTTCTCGGGCGCTTTCCACTCGACCCCCTCCACCCTGGAGGTATTTTTAAGCGTTCAAAACCTAAGTCCAGACATCCAGGCGCATAATTCAGCGATCTCGGCGGGTTAAGTGCGACTTCTCGGGCGCTTTCCACTCGACCCCCTCCACCCTGGAGGATTTTTAAGCGTTCAAAACCTCGTCCAGACATCCAGGCGCTCGTTACAGCCGATCAAGGCGGGTTAAGGCGACTTCTCGGACACACATTTACGAACCCCGTGTCTGGATTTCAATTTTCCAAAGGGCCTGGGCTCACACATTAACCTAACGCAGTAACACTTTAATGGGCATCGTTTTATTTCATTCTCGCCCTGGATGAATGTTTTCTATAAGGCCTGCGCTCACAGACTAACCCCATCACAATAACACTTATTTGGGCATGATTTTATTTAATAAAGGCCCTGGATGAATGTTTTCTATATAAGCCCTGTGCTCACAGATTAACCCCATCACATAAACACTTTTTGGGCATGATTTTATTTAAAAAGGCCCTGGATGAATGTTTTCTATAAGGCCTGCGCTCACAGACTAACCCCATCACAATAACACTTATGTGGGCATGATTTTATTTAATAAAGGCCCTGGATGAATGATTTCTATAAGGCCTGTGCTCACAGATTAACCCCATCACATAAACACTTATTTGGGCATGATTTTATTTAATAAAGGCCCTGGATGAATGATTTCTATAAGGCCTGTGCTCACAGATTAACCCCATCACATAAACACTTATTTGGGCATGATTTTATTTAAAAAAGGCCCTGGATGAATGTTTTCTATAAGGCCTGCGCTCACAGACTAACCCCATCACAATAACACTTATTTGGGCATGATTTTATTTAATAAAGGCCCTGGATGAATGTTTTCTATATAAGCCCTGTGCTCACAGATTAACCCCATCACATAAACACTTTTTGGGCATGATTTTATTTAAAAAGGCCCTGGATGAATGTTTTCTATAAGGCCTGCGCTCACAGACTAACCCCATCACAATAACACTTATTTGGGCATGATTTTATTTAATAAAGGCCCTGGATGAATGATTTCTATAAGGCCTGAGCTCACAGATTAACCCCATCACATAAACACTTATTTGGGCATGATTTTATTTAATAAAGGCCCTGGATGAATGTTTTCTATAAGGCCTGCGCTCACAGACTAACCCCATCACAATAACACTTATGTGGGCATGATTTTATTTAATAAAGGCCCTGGAGGAATGTTTTCTATAAGGCCTGCGCTCACAGACTAACCCCATCACAATAACACTTATTTGGGCATGATTTTATTCTATAAAGGCCCTGGATGAATGTTTTCTATAAGGCCTGCGCTCACAGACTAACCCCATCACAATAACACTTATTTGGGCATGATTTTATTTAATAAAGGCCCTGGATGAATGTTTTCTATAAGGCCTGCGCTCACAGACTAACCCCATCACAATAACACTTATTTGGGCATGATATTATTTAATAAAGGCCCTGGATGAATGTTTTACAAAGGGCCTGCGCTCACAGACTAACCCTACACAGTAACACCTTATTGGGCATGATTTTATTTAATAGAGGCCCTGGATGAATGTTTTCTATAAGGCCTGCGCTCACAGACTAACCCCATCACAATAACACTTATTTGGGCATGATTTTATTTAATAAAGGCCCTGGATGAATGTTTTCTATAAGGCCTGCGCTCAAAGACTAACCCCATCACAATAACATTTATTTGGGCATGATTTTATTCTATAAAGGCCCTGGATGAATGTTTTCTATAAGGCCTGCGCTCACAGACTAACCCCATCACAATAACACTTAATTGGGCATGATTTTATTTAATAAAGGCCCTGGATGAATGTTTTCTATAAGGCCGCGCTCACAGACTAACCTAACCTAACCTAACCTAACCTAGCCTAACCTAATCCTAACCTAACCTAACCTAACCTAACCTAACCTAACCTAACCTCTAACCTAACCTAACCTAACCCTAGCCTGGCCTAGCCTAACCTAACCTAACCTAACCTAACCTAACCTAACCTAACCTAGCCCTGGCCTAGCCTAGCCTAACCTAACCTAACCTAACCTAACCTAACCTAACTAACCTAACCTAACCTAACCTAACCTAACCTAACCTAACCTAACCTAACCTAACCTAACCTTGGGCATGCATTTTTACTCTATAAAGGCCCTGGGTGACAGTTTTACACAGGGCCTGGGGTCACAGACTAACCCCATCACAATAGCACTTATTTGGGCATGATTTTATTTAATAAAGGCCCTGGATAAATGTTTTCTTTAAGGCCTGCGCTCACAGACTAACCCCGTTACAATAACACTCTTATGGGCATGATTGTATTTAATAAAGGCCCTGGATGACAGTTTTCTTTAAGGCCTGCGCTCACAGACTAACCCCATCACAATAACACATATTTGGGCATGATTTTATTTAATAAAGGCCCTGGAAAAATGTTTTCTATAAGGCCTGCGCTCACAGACTAACCCGACACAGTGCGCTTTATTGGGCATGATTTTATTTAATAAAGGCCCTGGATAAATGTTTTCTTTAAGGCCTGCGCTCACAGACTAACCCCGTTACAATAACACTCTTATGGGCATGATTGTATTTAATAAAGGCCCTGGATGACAGTTTTCTTTAAGGCCTGCGCTCACAGACTAACCCCATCACAATAACACATATTTGGGCATGATTTTATTTAATAAAGGCCCTGGAAAAAATGTTTTCTATAAGGCCTGCGCTCACAGACTAACCCGACACAGTAACTCTTTGTTGGGCATGATTTTTACTTAATAAAGGCCCTGGAAAAATGTTTTCTATAAGGCCTGCGCTCACAGACTAACCCGACACAGTAGCGCTTTATTGGGCATGATTGTATTTAAAAAGGCCCTGGAAAAAATGGTTTCTATAAGCCCTGCGCTCACTGACTAACCCCGTTACAATAACGCTCTTATGGGCATGATTTTATTTAATAAAGGCCCTGGATGACAGTTTTCTTTAAGGCCTGCCCTCACAGACTAACCCGACACAGTAACTCTTTATTGGGCGTGATTTTATTTAATAAAGGCCCTGGAAAAATGTTTTCTATAAGGCCTGCGCTCACAGACTAACCCGACCCATTAACTCTTTATTGGGCATGATTTTATTTAATAAAGGCCCTCGATGAATGTTTTCCATAAGGCCTGCGCTCACAGACTAACCCGTCACAATAACACAGATTTGGGTATGATTTTATTTATTAAAGGCCCTGGATGAATGTTTTCTACAAAGGCCTGCGCTCACAGACTCGCCCGTTAAAGCAGCGGCAGCGCGGGGCTTGAATTTCAGAGTTTTTAGAGAAAAAAAAAAAAAAAAAAAAAAAAAAAAAAAAAAAAAATTAAAGTTGATGTAAAAGTTGCTCCTGGGTAAGCGGCCACCTCCGAGTCGCGGTGAAATTTGAATCGTGCCGGGAAGAGAGCCTCTCGGTCGGCCTGACTCGGAGCCTCGGAGGTATGGAAGTCGGACCTTTCCCGAAGTTGGACTTAGTGCAATTTTGAAGCGAAAATCATCAGCGCATATTTCAGCCGATCTCGTCCGGGTTAAGTCGACTTCTCGGGCGCTTTCCCACTCGACCCCGCCACCCTGGAGAAATTTTTTGCTTTCAAAACCTAAGTCCAGACATCAGGCGCATATTTCAGCCGATCTCGGCGGGTTATGTGCGACTTCTCGGGCGCTTTCCCACTCGACCCGGCCTCCCTGGAGAAATTTTTAAGCGTTCAAAACCTAAGTCCACACATCCAGGCGCTCGTTACAGCCGATCAAGTCCAGATTCGTCGACTTCTCGGGACACACACATTTACGAACCCCGTGTCTGGATTTCAATTTTCCAAAGGGCCTGGGCTCACACATTAACTTAGCGCGCAGTAACACTTTAATGGGCATCGTTTTATTTAATTCTCGCCCTGGATGAATGTTTTACAAAGGGCCTGCGCTCACACAGACTAACCCTACACAGTAACACCTTATTGGGCATGATTTTATTCTATAAAGGCCCTGGATGAATGTTTTCTATAAGGCCTGCGCTCACAGACTAACCCCATCACAATAACACTTATTTGGGCATGATTTTATTCTATAAAGGCCCTGGATGAATGTTTTCTATAAGGCCTGCGCTCACAGACTAACCCCATCACAATAACACTTATGTGGGCATGATTTTATTCTATAAAGGCCCTGGATGAATGTTTTCTATATAAGCCCTGCGCTCACAGACTAACCCCATCACAATAACAC
The DNA here is from genome assembly GCF_018831695.1 of Puntigrus tetrazona. Taxonomy (NCBI): domain Eukaryota; kingdom Metazoa; phylum Chordata; class Actinopteri; order Cypriniformes; family Cyprinidae; genus Puntigrus; species Puntigrus tetrazona. The sequence goes on along the minus strand of NW_025047683.1, from coordinate 1,455,766 downwards.
TTATTTGGGCATGATTTTATTTAATAAAGGCCCTGGATGAATGATTTCTATAAGGCCTGTGCTCACAGATTAACCCCATCACATAAACACTTATTTGGGCATGATTTTATTTAATAAAGGCCCTGGATGAATGATTTCTATAAGGCCTGTGCTCACAGATTAACCCCATCACATAAACACTTATTTGGGCATGATTTTATTTAATAAAGGCCCTGGATGAATGATTTCTATAAGGCCTGTGCTCACAGATTAACCCCATCACATAAACACTTTTTGGGCATGATTTTATTTAAAAAGGCCCTGGATGAATGTTTTCTATAAGGCCTGCGCTCACAGACTAACCCCATCACAATAACACTTATGTGGGCATGATTTTATTTAATAAAGGCCCTGGAGGAATGTTTTCTATAAGGCCTGCGCTCACAGACTAACCCCATCACAATAACACTTATTTGGGCATGATTTTATTCTATAAAGGCCCTGGATGAATGTTTTCTATAAGGCCTGCGCTCACAGACTAACCCCATCACAATAACACTTATTTGGGCATGATTTTATTTAATAAAGGCCCTGGATGAATGTTTTCTATAAGGCCTGCGCTCACAGACTAACCCCATCACAATAACACTTATTTGGGCATGATATTATTTAATAAAGGCCCTGGATGAATGTTTTACAAAGGGCCTGCGCTCACAGACTAGCCCTACACAGTAACACCTTATTGGGCATGATTTTATTCTATAAAGGCCCTGGATGAATGATTTCTATAAGGCTCGCGCTCACAGACTAACCCCATCACAATAACACTTATTTGGGCATGATTTTATTTAAAAAAGGCCCTGGATGAATGTTTTCTATAAGGCCTGCGCTCACAGACTAACCCCATCACAATAACACTTATTTGGGCATGATATTATTTAATAAAGGCCCTGGATGAATGTTTTACAAAGGGCCTGCGCTCACAGACTAACCCTACACAGTAACACCTTATTGGGCATGATTTTATTTAATAAAGGCCCTGGATGAATGTTTTCTATAAGGCTCGCGCTCACAGACTAACCCCATCACAATAACACTTATGTGGGCATGATTTTATTTATTAAAGGCCCTGGATGAATGTTTTCTATAAGGCCTGCGCTCAAAGACTAACCCCATCACAATAACATTTATTTGGGCATGATTTTATTCTATAAAGGCCCTGGATGAATTTTTCTATAAGGCCTGCGCTCACAGACTAACCCCATCACAATAACACTTATTTGGGCATGATATTATTTAATAAAGGCCCTGGATGAATGTTTTACAAAGGGCCTGCGCTCACAGACTAACCCTACACAGTAACACCTTATTGGGCATGATTTTATTTAATAGAGGCCCTGGATGAATGTTTTCTATAAGGCCTGCGCTCACAGACTAACCCCATCACAATAACACTTATTTGGGCATGATTTTATTTAATAAAGGCCCTGGATGAATGTTTTCTATAAGGCCTGCGCTCAAAGACTAACCCCATCACAATAACATTTATTTGGGCATGATTTTATTCTATAAAGGCCCTGGATGAATGTTTTCTATAAGGCCTGCGCTCACAGACTAACCCCATCACAATAACACTTATTTGGGCATGATTTTATTTAATAAAGGCCCTGGATGAATGTTTTCTATAAGGCCCGCGCTCACAGACTAACCCCATCACAATAACACTTGGTGGGCATGATTTTATTTAATAAAGGCCCTGGATGAATGTTTTCTATAAGGCCCGCTCACAGACTAACCTAACCTAACCTAACCTAACCTAGCCTAACCTAATCCTAACCTAACCTAACCTAACCTAACCTAACCTAGCCTAACCTAACCTAACCTAACCTAACCTAACCTAGCCTAGCCCTAGCCTGGCCTAACCTAACCTAACCTAACCTAACCTAACCTGGCCTAGCCCTAGCCTAGCCTAACCTAACCTAACCTAACCTAACCTAACCTAACCTGGCCTAACCTACCTAACCTAACCTAACCTAACCTAACCTAACCTAACCTTATTGGGCATGATTTTACTCTATAAAGACCCTGGGTGACAGTTTTACACAGGGCCTGGGGTCACAGACTAACCCCATCACAATAGCACTTATTTGGGCATGATTTTATTTAATAAAGGCCCTGATTGAATGTTTTCTATAAGGCCTGCGCTCACAGACTAACCCGACACAGTGCGCTTTATTGGGCATGATTGTATTTAATAAAGGCCCTGGATGACAGTTTTCTTTAAGGCCTGCGCTCACAGACTAACCCCATCACAATAACACATATTTGGGCATGATTTTATTTAATAAAGGCCCTGGAAAAATGTTTTCTATAAGGCCTGCGCTCACAGACTAACCCGACACAGTGCGCTTTATTGGGCATGATTTTATTTAATAAAGGCCCTGGATAAATGTTTTCTTTAAGGCCTGCGCTCACAGACTAACCCCGTTACAATAACACTCTTATGGGCATGATTGTATTTAATAAAGGCCCTGGATGACAGTTTTCTTTAAGGCCTGCGCTCACAGACTAACCCCATCACAATAACACATATTTGGGCATGATTTTATTTAATAAAGGCCCTGGAAAAATGTTTTCTATAAGGCCTGCGCTCACAGACTAACCCGACACAGTAGCGCTTTATTGGGCATGATTTTATTTAATAAAGGCCCTGGATAAATGTTTTCTTTAAGGCCTGCACGCTCACAGACTAACCCCGTTACAATAACACTCTTATGGGCATGATTGTATTTAATAAAGGCCCTGGATGACAGTTTTCTTTAAGGCCTGCGCTCACAGACTAACCCCATCACAATAACACATATTTGGGCATGATTGTATTTAAAAAGGCCCTGGAAAAAATGGTTTCTATAAGCCCTGCGCTCACTGACTAACCCCGTTACAATAACGCTCTTATGGGCATGATTTTATTTAATAAAGGCCCTGGATGACAGTTTTCTTTAAGGCCTGCGCTCACAGACTAACCCGACACATTGCGCTTTATTGGGCATGATTGTATTTAATAAAGGCCCTGGATGAATGTTTTCTATAAGGCCTGCGCTCACAGACTAACCCGACACAGTAACTCTTCATTGGGCATGATTTTATTTAATAAAGGCCCTCGATGAATGTTTTGTATAAGGCCTGCCCTCACAGACTAACCCGACACAGTAACTCTTTATTGGGCATGATTTTATTTAATAAAGGCCCTCGATGAATGTTTTTCTATAAGGCCTGCCCTCACAGACTAACCCGACACAATGCGCTTTATTGGGCGTGATTTTATTTAATAAAGGCCCTCGATGAATGTTTTTCTATAAGGCCTGCGCTCACAGACTAACCCGACACAGTAACTCTTTATTGGGCGTGATTTTATTTAATAAAGGCCCTGGAAAAATGTTTTCTATAAGGCCTGCGCTCACAGACTGACCCGACACAGTAACTCTTTATTGGGCATGATTTTATTTAATAAAGGCCCTCGATGAATGTTTTCTATAAGGCCTGCGCTCACTGACTAACCCCGTTACAATAACACTCTTATGGGCATGATTTTATTTAATTAAGGCCCTGGATGACAGTTTTCTTTAAGGCCTACCCTCACAGACTAACCCGACACAGTAACTCTTTATTGGGCGTGATTTTATTTAATAAAGGCCCTGGAAAAATGTTTTCTATAAGGCCTGCGCTCACAGACTAACCCGACACAGTAACGCTTTATTGGGCGTGATTTTATTTAATAAAGGCCCTGGAAAAATGTTTTCTATAAGCACTCGCTCACTGACTAACCCCGTTACAATAACACTCTTATGGGCATGATTTTATTTAATAAAGGCCCTGGATGACAGTTTTCTTTAAGGCCTGCGCTCACAGACTAACCCGACACAGTAACTCTTTGTTGGGCATGATTTTTACTTAATAAAGGCCCTGGAAAAATGTTTTCTATAAGGCCTGCGCTCACAGACTAACCCGACACAGTAACGCTTTATTGGGCATGATTTTATTTAATAAAGGCCCTGGAAAAATGTTTTCTATAAGGCCTGCGCTCACAGACTAACCCGACACAGTAACGCTTTATTGGGCATGATTTTATTTAATAAAGGCCCTGGATAAATGTTTTCTTTAAGGCCTGCGCTCACAGACTAACCCCCGTTACAATAACACTCTTATGGGCATGATTTTATTTAAAAAGGCCCTGGATGAATGTTTTCTATATAAGGCCTGCGCTCACAGACTAACCCCATCACAATAACACTTATTTGGGCATGATTTTATTTAATAAAGGCCCTGGATGAATATTTTTTCTATATAAGCCCTGTGCTCACAGATTAACCCCATCACATAAACACTTTTTGGGCATGATTTTATTTAAAAAAGGCCCTGGATGAATGTTTTCTATAAGGCCTGCGCTCACAGACTAACCCCATCACAATAACACTTATTTGGGCATGATTTTATTTAATAAAGGCCCTGGATGAATGATTTCTATAAGGCCTGAGCTCACAGATTAACCCCATCACATAAACACTTATTTGGGCATGATTTTATTTAATAAAGGCCCTGGATGAATGTTTTCTATAAGGCCTGCGCTCACAGACTAACCCCATCACAATAACACTTATGTGGGCATGATTTTATTTAATAAAGGCCCTGGAGGAATGTTTTCTATAAGGCCTGCGCTCACAGACTAACCCCATCACAATAACACTTATTTGGGCATGATTTTATTCTATAAAGGCCCTGGATGAATGTTTTCTATAAGGCCTGCGCTCACAGACTAACCCCATCACAATAACACTTATTTGGGCATGATTTTTATTTAATAAAGGCCCTGGATGAATGTTTTCTATAAGGCCTGCGCTCACAGACTAACCCCATCACAATAACACTTATTTGGGCATGATTTTATTTAATAAAGGCCCTGGATGAATGTTTTACAAAGGGCCTGCGCTCACAGACTAACCCTACACAGTAACACCTTATTGGGCATGATTTTATTTAATAGAGGCCCTGGATGAATGTTTTCTATAAGGCCTGCGCTCACAGACTAACCCCATCACAATAACACTTATTTGGGCATGATTTTATTTAATAAAGGCCCTGGATGAATGTTTTCTATAAGGCCTGCGCTCAAAGACTAACCCCATCACAATAACATTTATTTGGGCATGATTTTATTCTATAAAGGCCCTGGATGAATGTTTTCTATAAAACCTGCGCTCACAGACTAACCCCATCACAATAACACTTAATTGGGCATGATTTTATTTAATAAAGGCCCTGGATGAATGTTTTCTATAAGGCCCGCGCTCACAGACTAACCCCTAACCTAACCTAACTTAACCTAGCCTAACCTAACCTAATCCCTAACCTAACCTAACCTAACCTAACCTAACCTAACCTAACCTAACCTAACTTAACCTAACCTAGCCTAGCCTAAGCCTAGCCTAACCTAACCTAACCTAACCTAACCTAACCTAACCTACTAGCCTAGCCTAGCCTAGCCTAGCCTAGCCTAACCTAGCCTAACCTAACCTAACCTAACCTAACCTAACCTAACCTAACCTAACCTAACCTAACCTAACCTTCCTACCTAACCTAACCTTTGGGCATGATTTTTACTCTATAAAGGCCCTGGGTGACAGTTTTACACAGGGCCTGGGGTCACAGACTAACCCCATCACAATAGCACTTATTTGGGCATGATTTTATTTAATAAAGGCCCTGGATAAATGTTTTCTTTAAGGCCTGCGCTCACAGACTAACCCCGTTACAATAACACTCTTATGGGCATGATTGTATTTAATAAAGGCCCTGGATGACAGTTTTCTTTAAGGCCTGCGCTCACAGACTAACCCCATCACAATAACACATATTTGGGCATGATTTTATTTAATAAGGCCCTGGAAAAATGTTTTCTATAAGGCCTGCGCTCACAGACTAACCCGACACAGTAGCGCTTTATTGGGCATGATTTTATTTAATAAAGGCCCTGGATAAATGTTTTCTTTAAGGCCTGCGCTCACAGACTAACCCCGTTACAATAACACTCTTATGGGCATGATTGTATTTAATAAAGGCCCTGGATGACAGTTTTCTTTAAGGCCTGCGCTCACAGACTAACCCCATCACAATAACACATATTTGGGCATGATTTTATTTAATAAAGGCCCTGGAAAAAATGTTTTCTATAAGGCCTGCGCTCACAGACTAACCCGACACAGTAACTCTTTGTTGGGCATGATTTTTTACTTAATAAAGGCCCTGGAAAAATGTTTTCTATAAGGCCTGCGCTCACAGACTAACCCGACACAGTGCGCTTTGTGGGCATGATTGTATTTAAAAAGGCCCTGGGAAAAATGGTTTCTATAAGCCCTGCGCTCACTGGCTAACCCCGTTACAATAACGCTCTTATGGGCATGATTTTATTTAATAAAGGCCCTGGATGACAGTTTTCTTTAAGGCCTGCCCTCACAGACTAACCCGACACAGTAACTCTTTATTGGGCGTGATTTTATTTAATAAAGGCCCTGGAAAAATGTTTTCTATAAGGCCTGCGCTCACAGACTAACCCGACCCATTAACTCTTTATTGGGCATGATTTTATTTAATAAAGGCCCTCGATGAATGTTTTCCATAAGGCCTGCGCTCACAGACTAACCCCGTCACAATAACACAGATTTGGGTATGATTTTATTTATTAAAGGCCCTGGATGAATGTTTTCTACAAAGGCCTGCGCTCACAGACTCGCCCGTTAAAGCAGCGGCGCGCAGGCACGAATTTCAGAGTTTTAGAGAAAAAAAAAAAAAAAAAAAAAAAAAAAAAAAAAAAAAAATTAAAGTTGATGTAAAAAGTTGCTCCTGGGTAGCGGCCACCTCCGGGTCGCGGTGAAATTTGAATCGTGCCGGGAAGAGGCCTCTCGGTCGGCCTGACTCGGAGCCTCGGAGGTATGGAAGTCGGACCTTTCCCGAAGTTGGACTTAGTGCAATTTTGAAAGCGAAAATCATCAGCGCATATTTCAGCCGATCTCGTCCGGGTTAAGTGCGACTTCTCGGGCGCTTTCCACTCGACCCCCGCCACCCTGGAGAAATTTTTGCTTTCAAAACCTAAGTCCAGACATCCAGGCGCATATTTCAGCCGATCTCGGCGGGTTATGTCGCGACTTCTCGGGCGCTTTCCCACTCGACCCGGCCTCCCTGGAGAAATTTTTAAGCGTTCAAAACCTAAGTCCACACATCCAGGCGCTCGTTACAGCCGATCAAGTCCGAGATTACGTGCGACTTCTCGGACACACATTTCTGAACCCCGTGTCTGGATTTCAATTTTCCAAAGGGCCTGGGCTCACACATTAACTAGCGCAGTAACACACTTAATGGGCATCGTTTTATTTAATTCTCGCCCTGGATGAATGTTTTACAAAGGGCCTGCGCTCACAGACTAACCCTACACAGTAACACCTTATTGGGCATGATTTTATTCTATAAAGGCCCTGGATGAATGTTTTCTATAAGGCCTGCGCTCACAGACTAACCCCATCACAATAACACTTATTTGGGCATGATTTTATTCTATAAAGGCCCTGGATGAATGTTTTCTATAAGGCCTGCGCTCACAGACTAACCCCATCACAATAACACTTATGTGGGCATGATTTTATTCTATAAAGGCCCTGGATGAATGTTTTCTATATAAGCCCTGCGCTCACAGACTAACCCCATCACAATAACACTTATTTGGGCATGATTTTATTTAATAAAGGCCCTGGATGAATGATTTCTATAAGGCCTGTGCTCACAGATTAACCCCATCACATAAACACTTATTTGGGCATGATTTTTATTTAATAAAGGCCCTGGATGAATGATTTCTATAAGGCCTGTGCTCACAGATTAACCCCATCACATAAACACTTATTTGGGCATGATTTTATTTAATAAAGGCCCTGGATGAATGATTTCTATAAGGCCTGTGCTCACAGATTAACCCCATCACATAAACACTTTTTTGGGCATGATTTTATTTAAAAAGGCCTGGATGAATGTTTTCTATAAGGCCTGCGCTCACAGACTAACCCCATCACAATAACACTTATGTGGGCATGATTTTATTTAATAAAGGCCCTGGAGAATGTTTTCTATAAGGCCTGCGCTCACAGACTAACCCCATCACAATAACACTTATTTGGGCATGATTTTATTCTATAAAAGCCCTGGATGAATGTTTTCTATAAGGCCTGCGCTCACAGACTAACCCCATCACAATAACACTTATTTGGGCATGATTTTATTTAATAAAGGCCCTGGATGAATGTTTTCTATAAGGCCTGCGCTCACAGACTAACCCCCATCACAATAACACTTATTTGGGCATGATATTATTTAATAAAGGCCCTGGATGAATGTTTTACAAAGGGCCTGCGCTCACAGACTAGCCCTACACAGTAACACCTTATTGGGCATGATTTTATTCTATAAAGGCCCTGGATGAATGATTTCTATAAGGCTCGCGCTCACAGACTAACCCATCACAATAACACTTATTTGGGCATGATTTTATTTAAAAAGGCCCTGGATAGATGTTTTCTATAAGGCCTGCGCTCACAGACTAACCCCATCACAATAACACTTATTTGGGCATGATATTATTTAATAAAGGCCCTGGATGAATGTTTTACAAAGGGCCTGCGCTCACAGACTAACCCTACACAGTAACACCTTATTGGGCATGATTTTATTTAATAAAGGCCCTGGATGATATGTTTTCTATAAGGCTCGCTCTCACAGACTAACCCCATCACAATAACACTTATGTGGGCATGATTTTATTTATTAAAGGCCCTGGATGAATGTTTTCTATAAGGCCTGCGCTCAAGACTAACCCCATCACAATAACATTTATTTGGGCATGATTTTATTCTATAAAGGCCCTGGATGAATTTTTCTATAAGGCCTGCGCTCACAGACTAACCCCCATCACAATAACACTTATTTGGGCATGATATTATTTAATAAAGGCCCTGGATGAATGTTTTACAAAGGGCCTGCGCTCACAGACTAACCCTACACAGTAACACCTTATTGGGCATGATTTTATTTAATAGAGGCCCTGGATGAATGTTTTTCTATAAGGCCTGCGCTCACAGACTAACCCCATCACAATAACACTTATTTGGGCATGATTTTATTTAATAAAGGCCCTGGATGAATATTTTCTATAAGGCCTGCGCTCACAGACTAACCCCATCACAATAACATTTTTATTTGGGCATGATTTTATTCTATAAAGGCCCTGGATAGATATTTTCTATAAGGCCTGCGCTCACAGACTAACCCCATCACAATAACACTTATTTGGGCATGATTTTATTTAATAAAGGCCCTGGATGAA
>NW_025047683.1:1440499-1442999 GCF_018831695.1 Puntigrus tetrazona | reverse complement strand
CGCCGCTGGGACGGGGGCCCCGCCCTCCCGCTGGCCGGCAGGAGAGAAGGCGCGAGGACACTTCCCGCGCCCCGGGTAAGCGGCAAAGTCGGAGCGCGGGGTTTCAAAGCCGGGCGCCCCGGCTGAGGGGAGCCGCCTGCCACCTTTCGCCCCGCCCTTCCTGGCCAAACCGAGCCGGTCGCGCGCACCGCCGGAAGAAGTGCACCGACGGCGCCGAAGGCCCGACGGGCGGCGCTCCCGTCAAGGGGATCCACAGACCGCGCTGGCCGGCCGGGCCCGCCGAGCTGAATCCTCCGGCAGACCGTGGCGGACCCACCCGCTACTCTTAGCGTTTCACGCCCTGTTGAACTCTCTCTTCAAAGTTCTTTCAACTTTCCTCACGGTACTTGTCGACTATCGGTCTCGTGTCCGGTATTTAGCCTTAGATGGAGTTTACCACCCGCTTTGGGCTGCATTCCCAAGCAACCCGACCGAAGAACCGCACTCCGGCGGGAGGGGGCCTGCACCGCCTCACACCGCCCACGGGCTAAGCCTCCATCAGAAGGACTTGGGCCCCGACCCGCGCCGAGAGAACGGCCTTCTGTACGCCACATGTCCTCGCCGCCGCGGCCCGGGCGGATTCGGCGCTGGGCTCTTCCTCTTCGCCGCCGCTACTGAGGGAATCTCTTGTTAGTTTTTTTCTCCGCTTAGTAATATGCTTAAATTCAGCGGTCGCCTCGCCTGATCTGAGGTCGCTGTCGGATATGGTTAGGAGCGCCGCCGCTGCTGCTGCGCGGGCTGGCCTGAACAGGTCTCGCCGCGCCGGCAGGGCGCCGAGGGGGCGAGACGGAGCGCGAACCTCCCGCTACGCACGGAGCGCCCGAGGGGCGGAGGGAGCCGGGGTCCACGCCGGCGGCGACGGAGGTGGCAGACACCCACCGAAGCCGCCGAGAGGAGGACGCCGCCGTCCCAGACGCCTGGGGGACGCCGACCTCCCCTCGTGGGAGGGGGAAGCCGAGGAAGCGCCGACTCGCCGAGGAGGCGATGCCCGTGGGGCGGTTGCACTTGGGAGGACGGAGGGGAGCGGGAAGCCCCCCTGCGACGCTCCAGCCGCGGGACCCGGAGGTCCCGATCGATGGGAAAGCGACCCTCAGACAGGCGTGGCCCCGACGGACCCGGGCCGCAGCGCGCTCGGCGTCGATGATCGATGTGTCCTGCAATTCACATTAGTTCTCGCAGCTGGCTGCGCTTCTTCATCGACGCACGAGCCGAGTGATCCACCGCTAAGAGTCGTATCGCGCTTGAGTTTAGCGCCCGAGGCGAGGCCGAACTGCACAGGCTTGTGTGGGTTCAAAATACAAAGGGGGTCGTTCCCCGGACGGGCGCCCCGCGAGAGGGGGACTTCGAACCCACGGTCCCGGCGCCTGCTGGGTACCCGCCGGGTTGGCAAAGCAAAGTCTTTCAGAGGCTCATGCCGCCCCCACCCCGTGCTGGCGGGGGTGGGGCCGCGGTAGGTTGCTCAAGCCTCCGCGGGAGGTGCGCTGCTTCTCCCAGGGGAACGGCGCCTCTTCTCGCGATCCTCTCCGCTTCGCCTTAGGTTTTTGTGCGTTCTTTTGCCGCCTTGGATGTTTGAGCGGCAGACCTCGGCCACGGCCGCTGGAACATAGAGTAAAATAGATAGAGGTTTTTTACCCCGACGGGCGCCTCCTTCGCGGGAGGAGACTTTGAACCCACGGTCCCGAGGCCGTATGGGTACCCGCCAGGGTTCGCTCGCCCCGCCGCTGGAAAGCAGGGGCCCGCCGAGTGCAGCGACAGTCAAGTTCTCTCGGATCTCTCTCTCTCCGCCTTAGGTTTTTGTGCGTTCTTTGCCGCTTTGGGTTTTTGCGCTGCAGACCTCTCGGCCACGGCCGCTGGATCATAGAGTAAAATAGATAGAGGTTTTTTTACCCGACGGGCGCTCCTCCTTCGCGGGAGGAGACTTTGAACCCACGGTCCCGAGGCCGTATGGGTACTCGCCAGGGCCTCGGCTCAGCCCCGCCGCTGGAAAGCAGGGGCCCGCCGAGTGCAGCGACAGTCAAGTTCTCTCGGATCTCTCTCTCCGCCTTAGGTTTTTGTGCGGTTCTTTTTGCCGCTTTGGGTTTTTTGAGCGGCAGACCTCTCGGCCACGGCCGCTGGATCATAGAGTAAAATAGGATAGAGGTTTTTTTACCCCGACGGGCGCCTCCTTCGCGGGAGGAGACTTTGAACCCACGGTCCCGGAGGCCGTGGCGGTACTCGCCAGGGCCTCGCTCGCCCCCGCCGCTGGAAAGCAGGGGCCCGCCGAGTGCAGCGACAGTCATGGGCGCCGCGTAGGTTGCTCAAGCCTCCGCGGGAGGTGCGCTGCAAGCCTCCCAGGGGAACGGCGCCTCCTTCTCGCGATCTCTCTCCGCTTCGCCTTAGGTTTTTGTGCGTTTCTTTGCCGCCTTGGGTTTTTGAGCGGCAGACCTCTCGGCCACGGCCGCTGGATCATAGAGTAAAATAG
>NW_025047683.1:1417999-1437999 GCF_018831695.1 Puntigrus tetrazona | reverse complement strand
CGCGCGTGCTGTCAAAGCCCAAACGTAAACCCATTGCACGCCGTGCTCTCTGCCAGGCACTCCCGATTTATAGCGGCAGCGGGCTGGCCGGTGGGGTCTCTAGGCTAGGCGCGCCGCGCCCCAATCGATCACGCTGGGCCGAGGGGACGCCGCCGCCGAACGCCCTCTCTCTCGGCGCCTGTGTCCGTGTTTCAGGTGAAGCGCTCGATAGCTCCTCGCCCGAGCTTCAGAAAGATTGCGCTCAAAACCTAAGTCGATATGGACTTAGTCGCTTTTTCGACTTTTTTTCGCCAGAGACTAAGTCCACAAAACACGCTGCTCACCGTAAATCGTACCCATGTAAAAGTTGCTCCTGTGTAAACGCCACCTCCAGGGTCGCGGGAAAATTTGAATCATGCCCGGAGGAGGCCTCTCGGTCGGCCTGACTCGAGCCTCGGAGGGTATGGAAGTCGGACCTTTCCCGGTTGACTTAGTGCAATTTTCGAAACGAAAATCATCCAGGCGCTTCATCCGACCGATCGAGTCCGGTTAAGCGCCTTCCCGACGCTTTCCCACTCGACTTCGCCGCCCTGGAGGAAATTTTTTTCGCTCAAAACCTAAGTCCAAACATCCAGGCGCTTCATCCGACCGATCGAGTCCGGTTAAGCGCGCTTCCCGACGCTTTCCCACTCGACTTCGCCGCCCTGGAGGAAATTTTTTTCGCTCAAAACCTAAGTCCAAACATCCAGGCGCTTCATCCGACCGATCGAGTCCGGTTAAGTGCGCTTCCCGGACGCTTTTCCACTCGACTTCCGCCGCCCTGGAGGAAATTTTTTTCGCTCAAAACCTAAGTCCAAACATCCAGGCGCTTCATCCGACCGATCGAGTCCGGTTAAGCGCGCTTTTCCCGACGCTTTCCCACTCGACTTCGCCGCCCCTGGAGGAAATTTTTTTTCGCTCAAAACCTAAGTCCAAACATCCAGGCGCTTCATCCGACCGATCGAGTCCGTTAAGCGCGCCTTCCCGACGCTTTCCCACTCGACTTCCGCCGCCCTGGAGGAAATTTTTTTCGCTCAAAACCTAAGTCCAAACATCCAGGCGCTTCATCCGACCGATCGAGTCCGGTTATGCGCCTTCCCGACGCTTTCCCACTCGACTTCGCCGCCCTGGAGGAAATTTTTTTGCTCAAAACCTAAGTCCAAACATCCAGGCGCTTCATCCGACCGATCGAGTCCGGTTAAGCGCGCTTCCCGACGCTTTTCCCACTCGACTTCGCCGCCCTGGAGGAAATTTTTTTATGCTCAAAACCTAAGTCCAAACATCCAGGCGCTTCATCCGACCGATCGAGTCCGGTTATGCGCCTTCCCGGACGCTTTCCCACTCGACTTCCGCCGCCCTGGAGGAAATTTTTTTGCTTTCAAAACCTAAGTCCAGACATCCAGGCGCTTCATCCAGCCGATCTCGGCCGGGTTAAGTGCGACTTCGACGCTTCCCACTCGACCCCGGTCTCCCTGGAGGAAATTTTTTTTCGTTCAAAACCTAAGTCCAAACATCCAGGCGCATATTTCAGACGATCTCGGCCGGGTTAAGTGCGACTTCCCGGACGCTTTCCCACTCGACCCCCGCCACCCTGGAGGAAATTTTTTGCTTTCAAAACCTAAGTCCAAACATCCAGGCGCATATTTCAGACGATCTCGCCGGTTAAGTGCGACTTCCCGGACGCTTTCCCACTCGACTTCCGCCACCCTGGAGGAAATTTTTTTGCTTTCAAAACCTAAGTCCAAACATCCAGGCGCATATTTCAGACGATCTCGGCCGGGTTAAGTGCGACTTCCCGGACGCTTTCCCACTCGACCCCGCCACCCTGGAGATGATTTTGCTTTCAAAACCTAAGTCCAAACATCCAGGCGCATATTTCAGCCGATCTCGCCGGGTTATGCGACTTCTCGGACGCTTTCCCACTCGACCCTCCACCCTGGAGGTATTTTTGCCGCTCAAAACCTAAGTCCAGACATCCAGGCGCATATTTCAGACGATCTCGCCGGTTAAGCGCGACTTCCCGGACGCTTTCCCACTCGACCCCCGCCACCCTGGAGGATTTTTTTGCTTTCAAAACCTAAGTCCAAACATCCAGGCGCATATTTCAGACGATCTCGGCCGGGTTAAGTGCGACTTCCCGACGCTTTCCCACTCGACCCCCGCCACCCTGGAGGATTTTTTTGCTTTCAAAACCTAAGTCCAGACATCCAGGCGCATATTTCAGCCGATCTCGGCCGGGTTAAGTGCGACTTCTCGGACGCTTTCCCACTCGACCCTCCACCCTGGAGGGGTTTTTTTAAGCCGTTCAAAACCTAAGTCCAGACATCCAGGCGCATATTTCAGACGATCTCGGCCGGGTTAAGTGCGACTTCCCGGACGCTTTCCCACTCGACCCCCGCCACCCTGGAGGATTTTTTTTTGCTTTCAAAACCTAAGTCCAAACATCCAGGCGCATATTTCAGCCGATCTCGGCCGGGTTAAGTGCGACTTCTCGGACGCTTTCCCACTCGACCCCCTCCACCCTGGAGGATTTTTTGCTGCTCAAAACCTACGCCCAGACATCCAGGCGCTGCTACAGCCGATCAAGGCCGGGTTAAGAGCGACTTCTCGGACACACACATTTACGAACCCCCCGTGTCTGGATTTCAATTTTCCAAAGGGCCTGGGCTCACACATTAACCCCAACGCAGTAACACTTTAATGGGCATCGTTTTATTTCATTCTCGCCCTGGATGAATGTTTTACAAAGGGCCTGCGCTCACAGACTAACCCTACACACTAACACCTTATTGGGCATAATTTTTTTTCTATAAAGGCCCTGGATGAATGTTTTCTATAAGGCCTGCGCCACAGACTAACCCCATCACAATAACACTTATGTGGGCATGATTTTATTCTATAAAGGCCCTGGATGAATGTTTTCTATAAGGCCTGCGCCACAGACTAACCCCATCACAATAACACTTATTTGGGCATGATTTTATTTAAAAAGGCCCTGATGAATGTTTTCTACAAAGGCCTGCGCCACAGACTAACCCGACACAGTAGCGCCTTATTGGGCATGATTTTATTTAATAAAGGCCCTGGAGGAATGTTTTCTATAAGGCCTGCACTCACAGACTAACCCCATCACAATAACACTTATTTGGGCATGATTTTATTCTATAAAGGCCCTGGATGAATGTTTTCTATAAGGCCTGCGCCACAGACTAACCCTATCACAATAACACTTATTTGGGCATGATTTTATTTAATAAAGGCCCTGATGAATGTTTTCTATAAGGCCTGCGCTCACAGACTAACCCCATCACAATAACACTTATTTGGGCATGATATTATTTAATAAAGGCCCTGGATGAATGTTTTACAAAGGGCCTGCGCTCACAGACTAACCCTACACAGTAACACCTTATTGGGCATGATTTTATTTAATAGAGACCCTGGATGAATGTTTTCTATAAGGCCTGCGCTCACAGACTAACCCCATCACAATAACACTTATTTGGGCATGATTTTATTTAATAAAGGCCCTGATGAATGTTTTCTATAAGGCCCAAGCCACAGACTAACCCTAACCCTAACCCTAACCCTAACCCTAACCCCTAGCCCTAACCCTAACCCTAACCCTAACCCTAACCCTAACCCTAACCCTAACCCTAACCCTAACCCTAACCCTAACCCCTAGCCCTAACCCTAACCCTAACCCTAACCCTAGCCCTAACCCTAACCCTAACCCAAACCCTAACCCTAACCCTAACCCTAGCCCTAACCCTAACCCTAACCCTAACCCTAACCCTAACCCTAACCCTAACCTTATTGGGCATGATTTTACTCTATAAAGGCCCTGGGTGACAGTTTTACACAGGGCCTGGGGTCACAGACTAACCCCATCACAATAGCACTTATTTGGGCATGTTTTTATTTAATAAAGGCCCTGATTGAATGTTTTCTATAAGGCCTGCGCCACAGACTAACCCGACACAGTAACGCTTCATTGGGCATGATTTTATTTAATAAAGGCCCTGGAACAATGTTTTCTATAAGGCCTGCGCCACAGACTAACCCGACACAGTAACTCTTTGTTGGGCATGATTTTACTTAATAAAGGCCCTGGAAAATGTTTTCTATAAGGCCTGCGCCACAGACTAACCCGACACAGTAACGCTTTATTGGGCATGATTTTATTTAATAAAGGCCCTGGAAAATGTTTTCTATAAGGCCTGCGCCACAGACTAACCCGACACAGTAACGCTTCATTGGGCATGATTTTATTTAATAAAGGCCCTGGAACAATGTTTTCTATAAGGCCTGCGCCACAGACTAACCCGACACAGTAACTCTTTGTTGGGCATGATTTTACTTAATAAAGGCCCTGGAAAATGTTTTCTATAAGGCCTGCGCCACAGACTAACCCGACACAGTAACGCTTTATTGGGCATGATTTTATTTAATAAAGGCCCTGGAAAAATGGTTTCTATAAGGCCTGCGCCACAGACTAACCCGACACAGTAACGCTTCATTGGGCATGATTTTATTTAATAAAGGCCCTGATGACAGTTTTTAAGGCCTGCGCCACAGACTAACCCGACACATTAACGCTTTATTGGGCATGATTGTATTTAATAAAGGCCCTGATGAATGTTTTCTATAAGGCCTGCGCCACAGACTAACCCCGACACAGTAACTCTTCATTGGGCATGATTTTATTTAATAAAGGCCCTCGATGAATGTTTTGTATAAGGCCTGCCCTCACAGACTAACCCGACACAGTAACTCTTTATTGGGCGTGATTTTATTTAATAAAGGCCCTGGAAAATGTTTTCTATAAGGCCTGCGCCACAGACTGACCCCGACACAGTAACTCTTTATTGGGCATGATTTTATTTAATAAAGGCCCTCGATGAATGTTTTCTATAAGGCCTGCGCCACTGACTAACCCCACATAATAACACTCTTATGGGCATGATTTTATTTAATTAAGGCCCTGATGACAGTTTTCTTTAAGGCCTACCTCACAGACTAACCCGACACAGTAACTCTTTATTGGGCGTGATTTTATTTAATAAAGGCCCTGGAAAATGTTTTTCTATAAGGCCTGCGCCACAGACTAACCCGACACAGTAACGCTTTATTGGGCGTGATTTTATTTAATAAAGGCCCTCGATGAATGTTTTTCTATAAGGCCTGCGCCACAGACTAACCCGACACAGTAACTCTTTATTGGGCGTGATTTTATTTAATAAAGGCCCTGGAAAAATGTTTTCTATAAGGCCTGCGCCACAGACTGACTCCGACACAGTAACTCTTTATTGGGCATGATTTTATTTAATAAAGGCCCTCGATGAATGTTTTCTATAAGGCCTGCGCCACTGACTAACCCCTCATAATAACACTCTTTATGGGCATGATTTTATTTAATTAAGGCCCTGATGACAGTTTTCTTTAAGGCCTACCTCACAGACTAACCCGACACAGTAACTCTTTATTGGGCGTGATTTTATTTAATAAAGGCCCTGGAAAATGTTTTTCTATAAGGCCTGCGCCACAGACTAACCCGACACAGTAACGCTTTATTGGGCGTGATTTTATTTAATAAAGGCCCTGGAAAATGTTTTCTATAAGCACTGCGCTCACTGACTAACCCCTCACATAATAACACTCTTATGGGCATGATTTTATTTAATAAAGGCCCTGATGACAGTTTTCTTTAAGGCCTGCGCCACAGACTAACCCACACAGTAACTCTTTGTTGGGCATGATTTTACTTAATAAAGGCCCTGGAAAATGTTTTCTATAAGGCCTGCGCCACAGACTAACCCGACACAGTAACGCTTTATTGGGCATGATTTTATTTAATAAAGGCCCTGGAAAAATGTTTTCTATAAGGCCTGCGCCACAGACTAACCCGACACAGTAACGCTTTATTGGGCATGATTTTATTTAATAAAGGCCCTGGATAAATGTTTTCTTTAAGGCCTGCGCCACAGACTAACCCCTGCATAATAACACTCTTATGGGCATGATTTTATTTAATAAAGGCCCTGATGACAGTTTTCTTTAAGGCCTGCCTCACAGACTAACCCGACACAGTAACTCTTTATTGGGCGTGATTTTATTTAATAAAGGCCCTGGAAAATGTTTTTCTATAAGGCCTGCGCCACAGACTAACCCGACCCATTAACTCTTTATTGGGCATGATTTTATTTAATAAAGGCCCTCGATGAATGTTTTCCATAAGGCCTGCGCCACAGACTAACCCCACACAATAACACAGATTTGGGTATGATTTTATTTATTAAAGGCCCTGATGAATGTTTTCTACAAAGGCCTGCGCTCACAGACTCGCCTGTTAAAGCAGCGACGCGCAGGGCACGAATTTCAGAGTTTTTAGAGAAAAAAAAAAAAAAAAAAAAAATTAAAGTTGATGTAAAAGTTGTTCTGGGTAAACGGCCACCTCCGGGTCGCGGTGAAATTTGAATCGTGCCCGGAAGAGGCCTCTCGGTCGGCCTGACTCGAGCCTCGGAGGGTATGGAAGTCGGACCTTTCCCGGTTGACTTAGTGCAATTTTCAAACGAAAATCATCCAGGCGCATATTTCAGCCGATCTCAGCCGGGTTAAGTGCGACTTCTCGACGCTTTCCCACTCGACCCCGCCTCCTGGAGGAAATTTTTTCGCTCAAAACCTAAGTCCAAACATCCAGGCGCATATTTCAGCCGATCTCAGCCGGGTTAAGTGCGACTTCGGACGCTTTCCCACTCGACCCGCCTCCTGGAGGAAATTTTTTCGCTCAAAACCTAAGTCCAAACATCCAGGCGCATATTTCAGCCGATCTCGCCGGGTTAAGTGCGACTCGACGCTTTCCCACTCGACCCCGCCTCCTGGAGGAAATTTTTTTTCGCTCAAAACCTAAGTCCAAACATCCAGGCGCATATTTCAGCCGATCTCGCCGGGTTAAGTGCGACTTCTCGACGCTTTCCCACTCGACTTCGCCGCCCTGGAGGAAATTTTTTTCGCTCAAAACCTAAGTCCAAACATCCAGGCGCTTCATCCGACCGACGAGTCCGGTTAAGCGCGCCTTCCCGACGCTTTCCCACTCGACTTCGCCGCCCTGGAGGAAAAATTTTTGCTCAAAACCTAAGTCCAAACATCCAGGCGCTTTCATCCGACCGACGAGTCCGGTTAAGTGCGCCTTCCCGACGCTTTTCCCACTCGACTTCGCCGCCCCCTGGAGGAAATTTTTTGCGCTCAAAACCTAAGTCCAAACATCCAGGCGCTTCATCCGACCGATCGAGTCCGGTTAAGCGCGCCTTCCCGACGCTTTCCCACTCGACTTCGCCGCCCTGGAGGAAATTTTTTGCGCTCAAAACCTAAGTCCAAACATCCAGGCGCTTCATCCGACCGATCGAGTCCGGTTAAGTGCGCTTTCCCGACGCTTTCCCACTCGACTTCGCCGCCCTGGAGGAAATTTTTTTGCTCAAAACCTAAGTCCAAACATCCAGGCGCTTCATCCGACCGATCGAGTCCGGTTAAGTGCGCTTTCCCGACGCTTTCCCACTCGACTTCGCCGCCCTGGAGGAAATTTTTTTGCTTTCAAAACCTAAGTCCAGACATCCAGGCGCTTCATCCAGCCGATCTCGGCCGGGTTAAGTGCGACTTCTCGACGCTTTCCCACTCGACCCCGGTCTCCTGGAGGAAATTTTTTTCGCTCAAAACCTAAGTCCAAACATCCAGGCGCATATTTCAGACGATCTCGCCGGTTAAGTGCGACTTCCCGGACGCTTTCCCACTCGACTTCGCCACCCTGGAGGAAATTTTTTGCTTTCAAAACCTAAGTCCAAACATCCAGGCGCATATTTCAGACGATCTCGGCCGGTTAAGTGCGACTTCCCGACGCTTTCCCACTCGACCCCGCCACCCTGGAGGAAATTTTTTTGCTTTCAAAACCTAAGTCCAAACATCCAGGCGCATATTTCAGACGATCTCGGCCGGTTAAGTGCGACTTCCCGGACGCTTTCCCACTCGACTTCGCCACCCTGGAGGATTTTTTTGCTTTCAAAACCTAAGTCCAAACATCCAGGCGCATATTTCAGCCGATCTCGCCGGGTTAAGTGCGACTTCTCGACGCTTTCCACTCGACCCTCCACCCTGGAGGTATTTTTGCCGCTCAAAACCTAAGTCCAGACATCCAGGCGCATATTTCAGACGATCTCGCCGGGTTAAGTGCGACTTCCCGGACGCTTTCCCACTCGACTTCGCCACCCTGGAGGATTTTTTTGCTTTCAAAACCTAAGTCCAAACATCCAGGCGCATATTTCAGACGATCTCGGCCGGGTTAAGTGCGACTTCCCGACGCTTTCCCACTCGACTTCGCCACCCTGGAGGATTTTTTTGCTTTCAAAACCTAAGTCCAGACATCCAGGCGCATATTTCAGCCGATCTCGGCCGGGTTAAGTGCGACTTCTCGGACGCTTTCCCACTCGACCCTCCACCCTGGAGGTATTTTTTGCCGCTCAAAACCTAAGTCCAGACATCCAGGCGCATATTTCAGACGATCTCGGCCGGTTAAGTGCGACTTCCCGGACGCTTCCCACTCGACCCCGCCACCCTGGAGGATTTTTTTGCTTTCAAAACCTAAGTCCAAACATCCAGGCGCATATTTCAGCCGATCTCGGCCGGGTTAAGCGCGACTTCTCGGACGCTTTCCCACTCGACCCTCCACCCTGGAGGATTTTTTGCCGCTCAAAACCTACGCCCAGACATCCAGGCGCTGCTACAGCCGATCAAGGCCGGGTTAAGAGCGACTTCTCGACACACACATTTACGAACCCCGTGTCTGGATTTCAATTTTCCAAAGGGCCTGGGCTCACACATTAACCCCAACGCAGTAACACTTTAATGGGCATCGCTTTATTTCATTCTCGCCCTGGATGAATGTTTTACAAAGGGCCTGCGCCACAGACTAACCCTACACACTAACACCTTATTGGGCATAATTTTTTTCTATAAAGGCCCTGGATGAATGTTTTCTATAAGGCCTGCGCTCACAGACTAACCCCATCACAATAACACTTATGTGGGCATGATTTTATTCTATAAAGGCCCTGGATGAATGTTTTCTATAAGGCCTGCGCTCACAGACTAACCCCATCACAATAACACTTATTTGGGCATGATTTTATTTAAAAAGGCCCTGATGAATGTTTTCTACAAAGGCCTGCGCTCACAGACTAACCCGACACAGTAGCGCCTTATTGGGCATGATTTTATTTAATAAAGGCCCTGGAGGAATGTTTTCTATAAGGCCTGCACTCACAGACTAACCCCATCACAATAACACTTATTTGGGCATGATTTTATTCTATAAAGGCCCTGGATGAATGTTTTCTATAAGGCCTGCGCCACAGACTAACCCTATCACAATAACACTTATTTGGGCATGATTTTATTTAATAAAGGCCCTGATGAATGTTTTCTATAAGGCCTGCGCCACAGACTAACCCCATCACAATAACACTTATTTGGGCATGATATTATTTAATAAAGGCCCTGATGAATGTTTTACAAAGGGCCTGCGCTCACAGACTAACCCTACACAGTAACACCTTATTGGGCATGATTTTATTTAATAGAGACCCTGGATGAATGTTTTCTATAAGGCCTGCGCTCACAGACTAACCCCATCACAATAACACTTATTTGGGCATGATTTTATTTAATAAAGGCCCTGATGAATGTTTTCTATAAGGCCCAAGCACACAGACTAACCCTAACCCTAACCCTAACCCTAACCCTAACCCCTAGCCCTAACCCTAACCCTAACCCTAACCCTAACCCTAACCCTAACCCTAACCCTAACCCTAACCCTAACCCTAACCCTAGCCCTAACCCTAACCCTAACCCTAACCCTAGCCCTAACCCTAACCCTAACCCAAACCCTAACCCTAACCCTAACCCTAGCCCTAACCCTAACCCTAACCCTAACCCTAACCCTAACCCTAACCCTAACCTTATTGGGCATGATTTTACTCTATAAAGGCCCTGGGTGACAGTTTTACACAGGGCCTGGGGTCACAGACTAACCCCATCACAATAGCACTTATTTGGGCATGTTTTTATTTAATAAAGGCCCTGATTGAATGTTTTCTATAAGGCCTGCGCCACAGACTAACCCGACACAGTAACGCTTCATTGGGCATGATTTTATTTAATAAAGGCCCTGGAACAATGTTTTCTATAAGGCCTGCGCCACAGACTAACCCGACACAGTAACTCTTTGTTGGGCATGATTTTACTTAATAAAGGCCCTGGAAAATGTTTTCTATAAGGCCTGCGCCACAGACTAACCCGACACAGTAACGCTTTATTGGGCATGATTTTATTTAATAAAGGCCCTGGAAAAATGTTTTCTATAAGGCCTGCGCCACAGACTAACCCGACACAGTAACGCTTCATTGGGCATGATTTTATTTAATAAAGGCCCTGGAACAATGTTTTCTATAAGGCCTGCGCTCACAGACTAACCCGACACAGTAACTCTTTGTTGGGCATGATTTTACTTAATAAAGGCCCTGGAAAATGTTTTCTATAAGGCCTGCGCCACAGACTAACCCGACACAGTAACGCTTTATTGGGCATGATTTTATTTAATAAAGGCCCTGGAAAAATGGTTTCTATAAGGCCTGCGCCACAGACTAACCCGACACAGTAACGCTTCATTGGGCATGATTTTATTTAATAAAGGCCCTGATGACAGTTTTTTTAAGGCCTGCGCCACAGACTAACCCGACACATTAACGCTTTATTGGGCATGATTGTATTTAATAAAGGCCCTGATGAATGTGTTCTATAAGGCCTGCGCCACAGACTAACCCCCCGACACAGTAACTCTTCATTGGGCATGATTTTATTTAATAAAGGCCCTCGATGAATGTTTTGTATAAGGCCTGCCCTCACAGACTAACCCGACACAGTAACTCTTTATTGGGCGTGATTTTATTTAATAAAGGCCCTGGAAAATGTTTTCTATAAGGCCTGCGCCACAGACTGACCCCGACACAGTAACTCTTTATTGGGCATGATTTTATTTAATAAAGGCCCTCGATGAATGTTTTCTATAAGGCCTGCGCCACTGACTAACCCCTGCTATAATAACACTCTTATGGGCATGATTTTATTTAATTAAGGCCCTGATGACAGTTTTCTTTAAGGCCTACCTCACAGACTAACCCGACACAGTAACTCTTTATTGGGCGTGATTTTATTTAATAAAGGCCCTGGAAAATGTTTTTCTATAAGGCCTGCGCCACAGACTAACCCGACACAGTAACGCTTTATTGGGCGTGATTTTATTTAATAAAGGCCCTCGATGAATGTTTTTCTATAAGGCCTGCGCCACAGACTAACCCGACACAGTAACTCTTTATTGGGCGTGATTTTATTTAATAAAGGCCCTGGAAAATGTTTTCTATAAGGCCTGCGCCACAGACTGACCCCGACACAGTAACTCTTATTGGGCATGATTTTATTTAATAAAGGCCCTCGATGAATGTTTTCTATAAGGCCTGCGCCACTGACTAACCTCACATAATAACACTCTTATGGGCATGATTTTATTTAATTAAGGCCCTGATGACAGTTTTCTTTAAGGCCTACCTCACAGACTAACCCGACACAGTAACTCTTTATTGGGCGTGATTTTATTTAATAAAGGCCCTGGAAAATGTTTTTCTATAAGGCCTGCGCCACAGACTAACCCGACACAGTAACGCTTTATTGGGCGTGATTTTATTTAATAAAGGCCCTGGAAAATGTTTTCTATAAGCACTGCGCTCACTGACTAACCCCTCATATAATAACACTCTTATGGGCATGATTTTATTTAATAAAGGCCCTGATGACAGTTTTCTTTAAGGCCTGCGCCACAGACTAACCCGACACAGTAACTCTTTGTTGGGCATGATTTTACTTAATAAAGGCCCTGGAAAATGTTTTCTATAAGGCCTGCGCCACAGACTAACCCGACACAGTAACGCTTTATTGGGCATGATTTTATTTAATAAAGGCCCTGGAAAATGTTTTCTATAAGGCCTGCGCCACAGACTAACCCGACACAGTAACGCTTTATTGGGCATGATTTTATTTAATAAAGGCCCTGATAAATGTTTTCTTTAAGGCCTGCGCTCACAGACTAACCTCAAGCAATAACACTCTTATGGGCATGATTTTATTTAATAAAGGCCCTGATGACAGTTTTCTTTAAGGCCTGCCTCACAGACTAACCCGACACAGTAACTCTTTATTGGGCGTGATTTTATTTAATAAAGGCCCTGGAAAATGTTTTTCTATAAGGCCTGCGCCACAGACTAACCCCACCCATTAACTCTTTATTGGGCATGATTTTATTTAATAAAGGCCCTCGATGAATGTTTTCCATAAGGCCTGCGCTCACAGACTAACCCCGCCACAATAACACAGATTTGGGTATGATTTTATTTATTAAAGGCCCTGATGAATGTTTTCACAAAGGCCTGCGCCACAGACTCGCCTGTTAGCAGCAGCGACGCGCAGGGCACGAATTTCAGAGTTTTTAGAGAAAAAAAAAAAAAAAAAAAAAAAATTAAAGTTGATGTAAAAGTTGCTCTGGTAAACGGCACCTCCGGGGTCGCGGTGAAATTTGAATCGTGCCCGGAAGAGGCCTCTCGTCGGCCTGACTCGAGCCTCGGAGGGTATGGAAGTCGGACCTTTCTCGAAGTTGACTTAGTGCAATTTTCAAACGAAAATCATCCAGGCGCATATTTCAGCCGATCTCAGCCGGGTTAAGTGCGACTTCTCGACGCTTTCCCACTCGACCCCGCCTCCTGGAGGAAATTTTTTCGCTCAAAACCTAAGTCCAAACATCCAGGCGCATATTTCAGCCGATCTCAGCCGGGTTAAGTGCGACTTCTCGACGCTTTCCCACTCGACCCCGCCTCCTGGAGGAAATTTTTTTTCGCTCAAAACCTAAGTCCAAACATCCAGGCGCATATTTCAGCCGATCTCGCCCGGGTTAAGTGCGACTTCTCGACGCTTTCCCACTCGACCCCGCCTCCTGGAGGAAATTTTTTTCGCTCAAAACCTAAGTCCAAACATCCAGGCGCATATTTCAGCCGATCTCGCCGGGTTAAGTGCGACTTCTCGGACGCTTTCCCACTCGACTTCGCCGCCCTGGAGGAAATTTTTTTTCGCTCAAAACCTAAGTCCAAACATCCAGGCGCTTCATCCGACCGATCGAGTCCGGTTAAGTGCGCTTTCCCGGACGCTTTCCCCACTCGACTTCGCCGCCCTGGAGGAAATTTTTTTGCGCTCAAAACCTAAGTCCAAACATCCAGGCGCTTCATCCGACCGATCGAGTCCGGTTAAGTGCGCCTTCCCCGACGCTTTCCCACTCGACTTCGCCCTGGAGGAAATTTTTTGCGCTCAAAACCTAAGTCCAAACATCCAGGCGCTTCATCCGACCGATCGAGTCCGGTTAAGCGCGCTTCCCGGACGCTTTCCCACTCGACTTCGCCGCCCTGGAGGAAATTTTTTTGCGCTCAAAACCTAAGTCCAAACATCCAGGCGCTTTCATCCGACCGATCGAGTCCGGTTAAGTGCGCGCTTCCCGACGCTTTCCCACTCGACTTCGCCGCCCTGGAGGAAATTTTTTTATGCTCAAAACCTAAGTCCAAACATCCAGGCGCTTCATCCGACCGATCGAGTCCGGGTTAAGTGCGCCTTCCCGGACGCTTTCCCACTCGACTTCGCCGCCCTGGAGGAAATTTTTTTGCTTTCAAAACCTAAGTCCAGACATCCAGGCGCTTCATCCAGCCGATCTCGGCCGGGTTAAGTGCGACTTCTCGACGCTTTCCCACTCGACTCCGGTCTCCTGGAGGAAATTTTTTCGCTCAAAACCTAAGTCCAAACATCCAGGCGCATATTTCAGACGATCTCGCCGGGTTAAGTGCGACTTCCCGGACGCTTTCCCACTCGACCCCCGCCACCCTGGAGGAAATTTTTTGCTTTCAAAACCTAAGTCCAAACATCCAGGCGCATATTTCAGACGATCTCGGCCGGTTAAGTGCGACTTCCCGGACGCTTTCCCACTCGACTTCGCCACCACCCTGGAGGAAATTTTTTGCTTTCAAAACCTAAGTCCAAACATCCAGGCGCATATTTCAGACGATCTCGCCGGGTTAAGCGCGACTTCCCGGACGCTTTCCCACTCGACCCCGCCACCCTGGAGGATTTTTTTGCTTTCAAAACCTAAGTCCAAACATCCAGGCGCATATTTCAGCCGATCTCGCCGGTTAAGTGCGACTTCTCGGACGCTTTCCCCACTCGACTTCTCCACCCTGGAGGTATTTTTTAAGCGTTCAAAACCTAAGTCCAGACATCCAGGCGCATATTTCAGACGATCTCGGCCGGGTTAAGTGCGACTTCCCGACGCTTTCCCACTCGACTTCGCCACCCTGGAGGATTTTTTTGCTTTCAAAACCTAAGTCCAAACATCCAGGCGCATATTTCAGACGATCTCGGCCGGTTAAGTGCGACTTCCCGGACGCTTTCCCACTCGACTTCGCCACCCTGGAGGATTTTTTTGCTTTCAAAACCTAAGTCCAGACATCCAGGCGCATATTTCAGCCGATCTCGGCCGGGTTAAGTGCGACTTCTCGGACGCTTTCCCACTCGACCCTCCACCCTGGAGGTATTTTTGCCGCTCAAAACCTAAGTCCAGACATCCAGGCGCATATTTCAGACGATCTCGCCGGGTTAAGTGCGACTTCCCGACGCTTTCCCACTCGACTTCCGCCACCCTGGAGGATTTTTTTGCTTTCAAAACCTAAGTCCAAACATCCAGGCGCATATTTCAGCCGATCTCGGCCGGGTTAAGTGCGACTTCTCGGACGCTTTCCCACTCGACTCCACCCTGGAGGATTTTTTTGCCGCTCAAAACCTACGCCCAGACATCCAGGCGCTCGTTACAGCCGATCAAGGCCGGGTTAAGAGCGACTTCTCGGACACACACATTTACGAACCCCCCGTGTCTGGATTTCAATTTTCCAAAGGGCCTGGGCTCACACATTAACCCCAACGCAGTAACACTTTAATGGGCATCGTTTTATTTCATTCTCGCCCTGGATGAATGTTTTACAAAGGGCCTGCGCCACAGACTAACCCTACACACTAACACCTTATTGGGCATAATTTTTTTTCTATAAAGGCCCTGGATGAATGTTTTCTATAAGGCCTGCGCTCACAGACTAACCCCATCACAATAACACTTATGTGGGCATGATTTTATTCTATAAAGGCCCTGGATGAATGTTTTCTATAAGGCCTGCGCCACAGACTAACCCCATCACAATAACACTTATTTGGGCATGATTTTATTTAAAAAGGCCCTGATGAATGTTTTCTACAAAGGCCTGCGCTCACAGACTAACCCGACACAGTAGCGCCTTATTGGGCATGATTTTATTTAATAAAGGCCCTGGAGGAATGTTTTCTATAAGGCCTGCACTCACAGACTAACCCCATCACAATAACACTTATTTGGGCATGATTTTATTCTATAAAGGCCCTGGATGAATGTTTTCTATAAGGCCTGCGCTCACAGACTAACCCTATCACAATAACACTTATTTGGGCATGATTTTATTTAATAAAGGCCCTGATGAATGTTTTCTATAAGGCCTGCGCTCACAGACTAACCCCATCACAATAACACTTATTTGGGCATGATATTATTTAATAAAGGCCCTGGATGAATGTTTTACAAAGGGCCTGCGCTCACAGACTAACCCTACACAGTAACACCTTATTGGGCATGATTTTATTTAATAGAGACCCTGGATGAATGTTTTCTATAAGGCCTGCGCTCACAGACTAACCCCATCACAATAACACTTATTTGGGCATGATTTTATTTAATAAAGGCCCTGATGAATGTTTTCTATAAGGCCCGCGCACAGACTAACCCTAACCCTAACCCTAACCCTAACCCTAACCCTAGCCCTAACCCCTAACCCTAACCCTAACCCTAACCCTAACCCTAACCCTAACCCTAACCCTAACCCTAACCCTAACCCTAGCCCTAACCCTAACCCTAACCCTAACCCCTAGCCCTAACCCTAACCCTAACCCAAACCCTAACCCTAACCCTAACCCTAGCCCTAACCCTAACCCTAACCCTAACCCTAACCCTAACCCTAACCCTAACCTTATTGGGCATGATTTTACTCTATAAAGGCCCTGGGTGACAGTTTTACACAGGGCCTGGGGTCACAGACTAACCCCATCACAATAGCACTTATTTGGGCATGTTTTTATTTAATAAAGGCCCTGATTGAATGTTTTCTATAAGGCCTGCGCCACAGACTAACCCGACACAGTAACGCTTCATTGGGCATGATTTTATTTAATAAAGGCCCTGGAACAATGTTTTCTATAAGGCCTGCGCCACAGACTAACCCGACACAGTAACTCTTTGTTGGGCATGATTTTACTTAATAAAGGCCCTGGAAAATGTTTTCTATAAGGCCTGCGCCACAGACTAACCCGACACAGTAACGCTTTATTGGGCATGATTTTATTTAATAAAGGCCCTGGAAAAATGTTTTCTATAAGGCCTGCGCCACAGACTAACCCGACACAGTAACGCTTCATTGGGCATGATTTTATTTAATAAAGGCCCTGGAACAATGTTTTCTATAAGGCCTGCGCTCACAGACTAACCCGACACAGTAACTCTTTGTTGGGCATGATTTTACTTAATAAAGGCCCTGGAAAATGTTTTCTATAAGGCCTGCGCCACAGACTAACCCGACACAGTAACGCTTTATTGGGCATGATTTTATTTAATAAAGGCCCTGGAAAAATGGTTTCTATAAGGCCTGCGCCACAGACTAACCCGACACAGTAACGCTTCATTGGGCATGATTTTATTTAATAAAGGCCCTGATGACAGTTTTTTTAAGGCCTGCGCCACAGACTAACCCGACACATTAACGCTTTATTGGGCATGATTGTATTTAATAAAGGCCCTGATGAATGTTTTCTATAAGGCCTGCGCCACAGACTAACCCCGACACAGTAACTCTTCATTGGGCATGATTTTATTTAATAAAGGCCCTCGATGAATGTTTTGTATAAGGCCTGCCTCACAGACTAACCCGACACAGTAACTCTTTATTGGGCGTGATTTTATTTAATAAAGGCCCTGGAAAATGTTTTCTATAAGGCCTGCGCCACAGACTGACCCCACACAGTAACTCTTTATTGGGCATGATTTTATTTAATAAAGGCCCTCGATGAATGTTTTCTATAAGGCCTGCGCCACTGACTAACCTCTGCAAATAACACTCTTATGGGCATGATTTTATTTAATTAAGGCCCTGATGACAGTTTTCTTTAAGGCCTACCTCACAGACTAACCCGACACAGTAACTCTTTATTGGGCGTGATTTTATTTAATAAAGGCCCTGGAAAATGTTTTTCTATAAGGCCTGCGCCACAGACTAACCCGACACAGTAACGCTTTATTGGGCGTGATTTTATTTAATAAAGGCCCTCGATGAATGTTTTTCTATAAGGCCTGCGCCACAGACTAACCCGACACAGTAACTCTTTATTGGGCGTGATTTTATTTAATAAAGGCCCTGGAAAATGTTTTCTATAAGGCCTGCGCCACAGACTGACCCCGACACAGTAACTCTTTATTGGGCATGATTTTATTTAATAAAGGCCCTCGATGAATGTTTTCTATAAGGCCTGCGCCACTGACTAACCCCTGCTACAATAACACTCTTATGGGCATGATTTTATTTAATTAAGGCCCTGATGACAGTTTCTTTAAGGCCTACCTCACAGACTAACCCGACACAGTAACTCTTTATTGGGCGTGATTTTATTTAATAAAGGCCCTGGAAAATGTTTTTCTATAAGGCCTGCGCCACAGACTAACCCGACACAGTAACGCTTTATTGGGCGTGATTTTATTTAATAAAGGCCCTGGAAAATGTTTTCTATAAGCACTGCGCTCACTGACTAACCCCTGCTATAATAACACTCTTATGGGCATGATTTTATTTAATAAAGGCCCTGATGACAGTTTTCTTTAAGGCCTGCGCCACAGACTAACCCGACACAGTAACTCTTTGTTGGGCATGATTTTACTTAATAAAGGCCCTGGAAAATGTTTTCTATAAGGCCTGCGCCACAGACTAACCCGACACAGTAACGCTTTATTGGGCATGATTTTATTTAATAAAGGCCCTGGAAAAATGTTTTCTATAAGGCCTGCGCCACAGACTAACCCGACACAGTAACGCTTTATTGGGCATGATTTTATTTAATAAAGGCCCTGATAAATGTTTTCTTTAAGGCCTGCGCCACAGACTAACCCCTGCATAATAACACTCTTATGGGCATGATTTTATTTAATAAAGGCCCTGATGACAGTTTTCTTTAAGGCCTGCCTCACAGACTAACCCGACACAGTAACTCTTTATTGGGCGTGATTTTATTTAATAAAGGCCCTGGAAAATGTTTTTCTATAAGGCCTGCGCCACAGACTAACCCGACCCATTAACTCTTTATTGGGCATGATTTTATTTAATAAAGGCCCTCGATGAATGTTTTCCATAAGGCCTGCGCCACAGACTAACCCCACACAATAACACAGATTTGGGTATGATTTTATTTATTAAAGGCCCTGGATGAATGTTTTCTACAAAGGCCTGCGCTCACAGACTCGCCCTGTTAAAGCAGCGACGCGCAGGGCACGAATTTCAGAGTTTTTAGAGAAAAAAAAAAAAAAAAAAATTAAAGTTGATGTAAATGTTGCTTCTGGTAAACGGCCACCTCCGGGTCGCGGTGAAATTTGAATCGTGCCCGGAAGAGGCCTCTCGGTCGGCCTGACTCGAGCCTCGGAGGGTATGGAAGTCGGACCTTTCCCGGTTGACTTAGTGCAATTTTCAAACGAAAATCATCCAGGCGCATATTTCAGCCGATCTCAGCCGGGTTAAGTGCGACTTCTCGACGCTTTCCCACTCGACCCCGCCTCCTGGAGGAAATTTTTTTCGCTCAAAACCTAAGTCCAAACATCCAGGCGCATATTTCAGCCGATCTCAGCCGGGTTAAGTGCGACTTCTCGGACGCTTTCCACTCGACCCGCCTCCCTGGAGGAAATTTTTTTCGCTCAAAACCTAAGTCCAAACATCCAGGCGCATATTTCAGCCGATCTCGCCGGGTTAAGTGCGACTTCTCGGACGCTTTCCCACTCGACCCCGCCTCCCTGGAGGAAATTTTTTTCGCTCAAAACCTAAGTCCAAACATCCAGGCGCATATTTCAGCCGATCTCGCCGGGTTAAGTGCGACTTCTCGACGCTTTCCCACTCGACCCCGCCTCCTGGAGGAAATTTTTTCGCTCAAAACCTAAGTCCAAACATCCAGGCGCATATTTCAGCCGATCTCAGCCGGGTTAAGTGCGACTTCTCGACGCTTTCCCACTCGACCCCGCCTCCCTGGAGGAAATTTTTTTTCGTTCAAAACCTAAGTCCAAACATCCAGGCGCATATTTCAGCCGATCTCAGCCGGGTTAAGTGCGACTTCTCGACGCTTTCCCACTCGACCCGGCCTCCTGGAGGAAATTTTTTTGCTTTCAAAACCTAAGTCCAGACATCCAGGCGCTTCATCCAGCCGATCTCGGCCGGGTTAAGTGCGACTTCTCGGACGCTTTCCCACTCGACCCCCTCCACCCTGGAGGATTTTTTTTTTTGCTTTCAAAACCTAAGTCCAAACATCCAGGCGCATATTTCAGCCGATCTCAGCCGGGTTAAGTGCGACTTCTCGACGTTTCCACTCGACCCCCGCCTCCCTGGAGGAAATTTTTTTGCTTTCAAAACCTAAGTCCAAACATCCAGGCGCATATTTCAGCCGATCTCAGCCGGGTTAAGTGCGACTTC
>NW_025047683.1:1390499-1410499 GCF_018831695.1 Puntigrus tetrazona | reverse complement strand
CAGGGCCCTCGCTCAGCCCCGCCGCTGAAAGCGGGGCCGCCGAGTGCAGCGACAGTCAAGTTCCTTTTTTTCTTATCGCGCTTCTGCGCTTTCGCTGGTGCTCCGAGGGGAGAGGCCGCGCCGAGCCGCCGCCTCTGCCGCGCACCCGAGCTTGAGACGGGGAGGTGGGCTAGGCCTCGCCCCGGGCGGTTTCGCTTGATCGGGCCGGGCCGATAACGATCCTTCCGCAGGTTCACCTACGGAAACCTTGTTACGACTTTTTTACTTCCTCTAGATAGTCAAGTTTGATCGTTTTCCCGCGCGCCCCGCCAGAGCTCCCGCGAGGCCCGCGGCGGGGGGGCCGTCCGAGGACCTCACTAAACCATCCAATCGGTAGTAGCGACGGGCGGTGTGTACAAAGGGCAGGGACTTAATCAACGCGAGCTTATGACCCGCGCTACTGGGAATTCTCGCGATGGGAAATAGTTTCAATCCCCAGTCCCGATCACGAGCGGGTTCAGCTGGTTACCCGCGCTCTCGGCGCAGGGTAGACACACGCTGATCCGCCCATTGTGGCGCGCGGCAGCCCCGACATCTAAGGGCATCACAGACCTGTTATTGCTCCATCTCGCGTGGCTGAACGCCACTTGTCCTCTAAGAAGTTTTTGACGCCGACCCAAGTGGCCGCGCCACTATTTAGCAAGCCGGAGTCTCGCTCGCTATCGGAATGAACCAGACAAATCGCTTCCACCAACTAAGAACGGCCATGCACCACCACCCACAGAATCGAGAAAGAGCTATCAATCTGTCAATCCTTTCCGTGTCCGGCCGGGTGAGGTTTCCCGTGTTGAGTCAAATTAAGCCGCAGGCTCCACTCCTGGTGGTGCCCTTCCGCCAATTCCTTTAAGTTTCAGCTTTGCAACCATACTCCCGAACCCAAAGACTGTGGTTTCCCGCGCGCCCCCGGCGGGTCATGGGAATAACGCCGCCGATCGCGGGTCGGCATCGCTTACGGTCGGAACTACGACGGTATCTGATCGCTTCAACCTCCGACTTTCGTTTCTGATTAATGAAAACATTCTTGGCAAATGCTTTCGCTGTCCGCCTTGCGCCGTCCAAGAATTTCACCTCTAGCGCGCAATACGAATGCCCCGCCGCCCTCTTAATCATGGCTCCGGTTCCAGAAACCCACAAAATAGAACCGAGTCCTATTCCATTATTCCTAGCTGCGTATTCAGCGGCGACGCCGCCTGCTTTGAACACTCTAATTTTTTCAAAGTAAACGCTTTGGGCCCTCGACCGACACCCAGCCAAGGGCATCCGGGGCGCCGAGGCAGGGACCTGGGACGGGCGGTGGCTCGCCTCTCGGCGGACCGCCAGCCAGATCCCGAGATCCAACTACGAGCTTTTTAACTGCAGCAACTTTAATATACGCTATTGAGCTGGAATTACCGCGCTGCTGGCACCAGACTTGCCTCCAATGGGTCCTCGCCATGTGTTTAAGATACGCTATTCCAATTACAGGGCCTCAAAGAGACCTGTATTGTTATTTTTCGTACTACCTCCGAGTCGGAAATGGGTAATTTGCGCGCTGCTGCCTTCCTTGGATGTGGTAGCCGCTTCAGGCTCCTCTCCGAATCGAACCCTGATTCCCGCCACCCGTGGTCACCATGGTAGGCGCCTGATGTACCATCGAAAGTTGATAGGCAGACACTGAATGAATCGCCGCCGCCGCGAAGGGCGAGCGATCGCCCGAGGTTATCTAGAGTCACCAAAGGTACCGGTCCGAGGACGGATCTCGGGGCCCGGATGGGTTTTGGATCTGATAAATGCATCGCTGCCTTCAGCCTCCCGCCCCGCGAGGAGAGGCGGTCGCCCGGTCGGCGCGCCGCTTGCATGTATTAGCTCTGGAATTGCCACAGTTATCCAAGTACCGGGTGGAGCGATCAAAGGGACCATAACTGATTTAATGAGCCATTCGCAGTTTCACTGTACCGCCGTGTGCACTTAGACCTGCATGGCTTAATCTTTGAGACAAGCATATGTTACTGGCAGGATCAACCAGGTAACCCCTGTGGGTCGAGGGGACCAACCGACGCTGCCGCGCTTTTTGCCTTACACACGGTCTCAGTCCGCCTGAGGAGGGGGCCTGGGCAGACCCCGCTTGACCTCGGCTAAGACCGCCGCCATAGGGCGACGCTGCTCGAACCTTTCGGCGGGGGTCGCTGCTGGGGTGGGTGGCCGCTGGGATCGCGCCGACGCCGAAAAGTGTGTTTTCACGGGACGGGGTACCCGCCGCGCGCGCCGGACGCTGCCGCGCTTTCTGCCCTCCACGCCCGCCGTGACGGACCTTCGCGCTCTGACCGCCGCTTAGGCCTCCTCCGGCGGGTTCGGCGCCTTCCTCGGGCTGAGGGGGCCTGCTCGTAACGAACGCCCAAATTGCCCGGCGCGCGCGCTGTCAAAGCCCAAACGTAAACCCATTGCACGCCGTGCCCCTGCCAGGCACTCCCGAGCCATAGCGCAGCGGGCTGGCCGGTGGGGTCTCTAGGCTAGGCGCGCCGCGCTTCCAATCGATCACGCTTTCGGGCCGAGGGGACGCCGCCGCCGAACGCCCTCTCTCGGCGCCTGTGTCCGTGTTTCAGGTGAAGCGCTCGATAGCTCCTCGCCCCGGAGCTTCAGAAAGATTGCGCTCAAAACCTAAGTCGATATGGACTTAGTCGCTTTTTCGACTTTTTTTCGCCAGAGACTAAGTCCACAAAACACGCTGCTCACCAAATCGTACCCATGTAAAAGTTGTTCCTGTGTAAACGCCACCTCCAGGGTCGCGGGAAAATTTGAATCATGCCCGGAGGAGGCCTCTCGGTCGGCCTGACTCGAGCCTCGGAGGGTATGGAAGTCGGACCTTTCCCCGGTTGACTTAGTGCAATTTTCAAACGAAAATCATCCAGGCGCTTCATCCGACCGATCGAGTCCGGTTAAGCGCCTTCCCGACGCTTTCCCACTCGACTTCGCCGCCCTGGAGGAAATTTTTTTCGCTCAAAACCTAAGTCCAAACATCCAGGCGCTTCATCCGACCGATCGAGTCCGGTTAAGCGCGCTTCCCGACGCTTTCCCACTCGACTTCGCCGCCCTGGAGGAAATTTTTTTCGCTCAAAACCTAAGTCCAAACATCCAGGCGCTTCATCCGACCGATCGAGTCCGGTTAAGTGCGCCTTCCCGGACGCTTTCCCACTCGACTTCGCCCGCCCTGGAGGAAATTTTTTTTCGCTCAAAACCTAAGTCCAAACATCCAGGCGCTTCATCCGACCGATCGAGTCCGGTTAAGTGCGCCTTCCCGGACGCTTTCCCACTCGACTTCGCCGCCCTGGAGGAAATTTTTTTCGCTCAAAACCTAAGTCCAAACATCCAGGCGCTTCATCCGACCGATCGAGTCCGGTTAAGTGCGCCTTCCCGACGCTTTCCCACTCGACTTCGCCGCCCTGGAGGAAATTTTTTTCGCTCAAAACCTAAGTCCAAACATCCAGGCGCTTCATCCGACCGATCGAGTCCGGTTAAGTGCGCCTTCCCGACGCTTTCCCACTCGACTTCGCCGCCCTGGAGGAAATTTTTTTGCTCAAAACCTAAGTCCAAACATCCAGGCGCTTCATCCGACCGATCGAGTCCGGTTAAGTGCGCTTCCCCGACGCTTTCCCACTCGACTTCGCCGCCCTGGAGGAAATTTTTTTTGGCTTCAAAACCTAAGTCCAAACATCCAGGCGCTTCATCCGACCGATCGAGTCCGGTTAAGCGCGCTTCCCGGACGCTTTCCCACTCGACTTCGCCGCCCTGGAGGAAATTTTTTTGCTTTCAAAACCTAAGTCCAGACATCCAGGCGCTTCATCCAGCCGATCTCGGCCGGGTTAAGTGCGACTTCGACGCTTTCCCACTCGACCCCGGTCTCCTGGAGGAAATTTTTTCGCTCAAAACCTAAGTCCAAACATCCAGGCGCATATTTCAGACGATCTCGGCCGGTTAAGTGCGACTTCCCGGACGCTTTCCCACTCGACCCCGCCACCCTGGAGGAAATTTTTTGCTTTCAAAACCTAAGTCCAAACATCCAGGCGCATATTTCAGACGATCTCGCCCGGGTTATGCGACTTCCCCTAAGACGCTTTCCCACTCGACTTCCCGCCACCCTGGAGGAAATTTTTTTGCTTTCAAAACCTAAGTCCAAACATCCAGGCGCATATTTCAGACGATCTCGGCCGGTTAAGCGCGACTTCCCGACGCTTTCCCACTCGACTTCGCCACCCTGGAGGATTTTTTTGCTTTCAAAACCTAAGTCCAAACATCCAGGCGCATATTTCAGCCGATCTCGGCCGGTTAAGTGCGACTTCTCGGACGCTTTCCCACTCGACCCTCCACCCTGGAGGTATTTTTTGCCGCTCAAAACCTAAGTCCAGACATCCAGGCGCATATTTCAGACGATCTCGGCCGGGTTAAGTGCGACTTCCCGGACGCTTTCCCACTCGACTTCGCCACCCTGGAGGATTTTTTTGCTTTCAAAACCTAAGTCCAAACATCCAGGCGCATATTTCAGACGATCTCGCCGGGTTAAGTGCGACTTCCCGGACGCTTTCCCACTCGACCCCGCCACCCTGGAGGATTTTTTTGCTTTCAAAACCTAAGTCCAGACATCCAGGCGCATATTTCAGCCGATCTCGCCGGGTTAAGTGCGACTTCTCGGACGCTTTCCCACTCGACCCTCCACCCTGGAGGTATTTTTGCCGCTCAAAACCTAAGTCCAGACATCCAGGCGCATATTTCAGACGATCTCGGCCGGGTTAAGTGCGACTTCCCGGACGCTTTCCCACTCGACTTCCGCCACCCTGGAGGATTTTTTTGCTTTCAAAACCTAAGTCCAAACATCCAGGCGCATATTTCAGCCGATCTCGGCCGGGTTAAGTGCGACTTCTCGGACGCTTTCCCACTCGACCCTCCCACCCTGGAGGATTTTTTTGCCGCTCAAAACCTACGCCCAGACATCCAGGCGCTGCTACAGCCGATCAAGGCCGGGTTAAGAGCGACTTCTCGACACACACATTTACGAACCCCGTGTCTGGATTTCAATTTTCCAAAGGGCCTGGGCTCACACATTAACCCCAACGCAGTAACACTTTAATGGGCATCGCTTTATTTCATTCTCGCCTGGATGAATGTTTTACAAAGGGCCTGCGCCACAGACTAACCCTACACACTAACACCTTATTGGGCATAATTTTTTTCTATAAAGGCCCTGGATGAATGTTTTCTATAAGGCCTGCGCCACAGACTAACCCCATCACAATAACACTTATGTGGGCATGATTTTATTCTATAAAGGCCCTGGATGAATGTTTTCTATAAGGCCTGCGCCACAGACTAACCCCATCACAATAACACTTATTTGGGCATGATTTTATTTAAAAAGGCCCTGATGAATGTTTTCTACAAAGGCCTGCGCTCACAGACTAACCCGACACAGTAGCGCCTTTATTGGGCATGATTTTATTTAATAAAGGCCCTGGAGGAATGTTTTCTATAAGGCCTGCACTCACAGACTAACCCCATCACAATAACACTTATTTGGGCATGATTTTATTCTATAAAGGCCCTGATGAATGTTTTCTATAAGGCCTGCGCTCACAGACTAACCCTATCACAATAACACTTATTTGGGCATGATTTTATTTAATAAAGGCCCTGATGAATGTTTTCTATAAGGCCTGCGCCACAGACTAACCCCATCACAATAACACTTATTTGGGCATGATATTATTTAATAAAGGCCCTGGATGAATGTTTTACAAAGGGCCTGCGCTCACAGACTAACCCTACACAGTAACACCTTATTGGGCATGATTTTATTTAATAGAGACCCTGGATGAATGTTTTCTATAAGGCCTGCGCTCACAGACTAACCCCATCACAATAACACTTATTTGGGCATGATTTTATTTAATAAAGGCCCTGATGAATGTTTTCTATAAGGCCCGCGCTCACAGACTAACCCTAACCCTAACCCTAACCCTAACCCTAACCCTAGCCCTAACCCTAACCCTAACCCTAACCCTAACCCTAACCCTAACCCTAACCCTAACCCTAACCCTAACCCTAACCCTAGCCCTAACCCTAACCCTAACCCTAACCCTAGCCCTAACCCTAACCCTAACCCAAACCCTAACCCTAACCCTAACCCTAGCCCTAACCCTAACCCTAACCCTAACCCTAACCCTAACCCTAACCCTAACCTTATTGGGCATGATTTTACTCTATAAAGGCCCTGGGTGACAGTTTTACACAGGGCCTGGGGTCACAGACTAACCCCATCACAATAGCACTTATTTGGGCATGTTTTTATTTAATAAAGGCCCTGATTGAATGTTTTCTATAAGGCCTGCGCCACAGACTAACCCGACACAGTAACGCTTCATTGGGCATGATTTTATTTAATAAAGGCCCTGGAACAATGTTTTCTATAAGGCCTGCGCCACAGACTAACCCGACACAGTAACTCTTTGTTGGGCATGATTTTACTTAATAAAGGCCCTGGAAAATGTTTTCTATAAGGCCTGCGCCACAGACTAACCCGACACAGTAACGCTTTATTGGGCATGATTTTATTTAATAAAGGCCCTGGAAAATGTTTTCTATAAGGCCTGCGCCACAGACTAACCCGACACAGTAACGCTTCATTGGGCATGATTTTATTTAATAAAGGCCCTGGAACAATGTTTTCTATAAGGCCTGCGCCACAGACTAACCCGACACAGTAACTCTTTGTTGGGCATGATTTTACTTAATAAAGGCCCTGGAAAATGTTTTCTATAAGGCCTGCGCCACAGACTAACCCGACACAGTAACGCTTTATTGGGCATGATTTTATTTAATAAAGGCCCTGGAAAAATGGTTTCTATAAGGCCTGCGCCACAGACTAACCCGACACAGTAACGCTTCATTGGGCATGATTTTATTTAATAAAGGCCCTGATGACAGTTTTCTTTAGGCCTGCGCCACAGACTAACCCGACACATTAACGCTTTATTGGGCATGATTGTATTTAATAAAGGCCCTGATGAATGTTTTCTATAAGGCCTGCGCCACAGACTAACCCCGACACAGTAACTCTTCATTGGGCATGATTTTATTTAATAAAGGCCCTCGATGAATGTTTTGTATAAGGCCTGCCTCACAGACTAACCCGACACAGTAACTCTTTATTGGGCGTGATTTTATTTAATAAAGGCCCTGGAAAATGTTTTCTATAAGGCCTGCGCCACAGACTGACCCCGACACAGTAACTCTTTATTGGGCATGATTTTATTTAATAAAGGCCCTCGATGAATGTTTTCTATAAGGCCTGCGCCACTGACTAACCCCTGCATAATAACACTCTTATGGGCATGATTTTATTTAATTAAGGCCCTGATGACAGTTTTCTTTAAGGCCTACCTCACAGACTAACCCGACACAGTAACTCTTTATTGGGCGTGATTTTATTTAATAAAGGCCCTGGAAAATGTTTTTCTATAAGGCCTGCGCCACAGACTAACCCGACACAGTAACGCTTTATTGGGCGTGATTTTATTTAATAAAGGCCCTCGATGAATGTTTTTCTATAAGGCCTGCGCCACAGACTAACCCGACACAGTAACTCTTTATTGGGCGTGATTTTATTTAATAAAGGCCCTGGAAAATGTTTTCTATAAGGCCTGCGCCACAGACTGACCCCGACACAGTAACTCTTATTGGGCATGATTTTATTTAATAAAGGCCCTCGATGAATGTTTTCTATAAGGCCTGCGCCACTGACTAACCCTGCTACAATAACACTCTTATGGGCATGATTTTATTTAATTAAGGCCCTGATGACAGTTTTCTTTAAGGCCTACCTCACAGACTAACCCGACACAGTAACTCTTTATTGGGCGTGATTTTATTTAATAAAGGCCCTGGAAAATGTTTTTCTATAAGGCCTGCGCCACAGACTAACCCGACACAGTAACGCTTTATTGGGCGTGATTTTATTTAATAAAGGCCCTGGAAAATGTTTTCTATAAGCACTGCGCTCACTGACTAACCCCTGCTAATAATAACACTCTTATGGGCATGATTTTATTTAATAAAGGCCCTGATGACAGTTTTCTTTAAGGCCTGCGCCACAGACTAACCCGACACAGTAACTCTTTGTTGGGCATGATTTTACTTAATAAAGGCCCTGGAAAATGTTTTCTATAAGGCCTGCGCCACAGACTAACCCGACACAGTAACGCTTTATTGGGCATGATTTTATTTAATAAAGGCCCTGGAAAAATGTTTTCTATAAGGCCTGCGCCACAGACTAACCCGACACAGTAACGCTTTATTGGGCATGATTTTATTTAATAAAGGCCCTGGATAAATGTTTTCTTTAAGGCCTGCGCCACAGACTAACCTCTCACATAATAAACACTCTTATGGGCATGATTTTATTTAATAAAGGCCCTGATGACAGTTTTTTAAGGCCTGCCTCACAGACTAACCCGACACAGTAACTCTTTATTGGGCGTGATTTTATTTAATAAAGGCCCTGGAAAATGTTTTTCTATAAGGCCTGCGCCACAGACTAACCCACCCATTAACTCTTTATTGGGCATGATTTTATTTAATAAAGGCCCTCGATGAATGTTTTCCATAAGGCCTGCGCCACAGACTAACCCCACACAATAACACAGATTTGGGTATGATTTTATTTATTAAAGGCCCTGATGAATGT
This sequence comes from Puntigrus tetrazona, assembly GCF_018831695.1. Taxonomy (NCBI): domain Eukaryota; kingdom Metazoa; phylum Chordata; class Actinopteri; order Cypriniformes; family Cyprinidae; genus Puntigrus; species Puntigrus tetrazona. Next base: position 1,401,747 of record NW_025047683.1, on the reverse strand, counting down.
TTTCTACAAAGGCCTGCGCCACAGACTCGCCCTGTTAGCAGCGACGCGCAGGGCACGAATTTCAGAGTTTTTAGAGAAAAAAAAAAAAAAAAAAAAAAGTTGATGTAAAAGTTGTTCTGGTAAACGGCCACCTCCGGGTCGCGGTGAAATTTGAATCGTGCCCGAAGAGGCCTCTCGGTCGGCCTGACTCGAGCCTCGGAGGGTATGGAAGTCGGACCTTTCCCGGTTGACTTAGTGCAATTTTCAAACGAAAATCATCCAGGCGCATATTTCAGCCGATCTCAGCCGGGTTAAGTGCGACTTCTCGACGCTTTCCCACTCGACCCCGCCTCCTGGAGGAAATTTTTTTCGCTCAAAACCTAAGTCCAAACATCCAGGCGCATATTTCAGCCGATCTCAGCCGGGTTAAGTGCGACTTCTCGGACGCTTCCCACTCGACCCGCCTCCTGGAGGAAATTTTTTTCGCTCAAAACCTAAGTCCAAACATCCAGGCGCATATTTCAGCCGATCTCGCCCGGTTAAGTGCGACTTCGACGCTTTCCCACTCGACCCGCCTCCTGGAGGAAATTTTTTTTCGCTCAAAACCTAAGTCCAAACATCCAGGCGCATATTTCAGCCGATCTCGCCGGGTTAAGTGCGACTTCTCGACGCTTTCCCACTCGACTTCCGCCGCCCTGGAGGAAATTTTTTTCGCTCAAAACCTAAGTCCAAACATCCAGGCGCTTCATCCGACCGATCGAGTCCGGTTATGCGCCTTCCCGGACGCTTTCCCACTCGACTTCGCCGCCCTGGAGGAAATTTTTTTGCGCTCAAAACCTAAGTCCAAACATCCAGGCGCTTCATCCGACCGATCGAGTCCGGTTAAGCGCGCTTTCCCGACGCTTTCCCACTCGACTTCGCCGCCCTGGAGGAAATTTTTTATGCTTCAAAACCTAAGTCCAAACATCCAGGCGCTTTCATCCGACCGATCGAGTCCGGTTAAGCGCGCTTCCCGGACGCTTTCCCACTCGACTTCGCCGCCCTGGAGGAAATTTTTTTATGCTCAAAACCTAAGTCCAAACATCCAGGCGCTTCATCCGACCGATCGAGTCCGGGTTAAGCGCGCCTTCCCGACGCTTTCCCACTCGACTTCGCCGCCCTGGAGGAAATTTTTTTATGCTCAAAACCTAAGTCCAAACATCCAGGCGCTTCATCCGACCGATCGAGTCCGGTTAAGTGCGCCTTCCCGGACGCTTTCCCACTCGGACTTCGCCGCCCTGGAGGAAATTTTTTTGCTTTCAAAACCTAAGTCCAGACATCCAGGCGCTTTCATCCAGCCGATCTCGCCGGGTTAAGTGCGACTTCTCGACGCTTTCCCACTCGACTCGGTCTCCTGGAGGAAATTTTTTTTTCGCTCAAAACCTAAGTCCAAACATCCAGGCGCATATTTCAGACGATCTCGCCGGTTAAGTGCGACTTCCCGGACGCTTTCCCACTCGACTTCGCCACCCTGGAGGAAATTTTTTGCTTTCAAAACCTAAGTCCAAACATCCAGGCGCATATTTCAGACGATCTCGCCGGGTTAAGTGCGACTTCCCGACGCTTTCCCACTCGACTTCGCCACCCTGGAGGAAATTTTTTTGCTTTCAAAACCTAAGTCCAAACATCCAGGCGCATATTTCAGACGATCTCGCCGGGTTAAGTGCGACTTCCCGACGCTTTCCCACTCGACTTCGCGCCACCCTGGAGGATTTTTTTGCTTTCAAAACCTAAGTCCAAACATCCAGGCGCATATTTCAGCCGATCTCGGCCGGGTTAAGTGCGACTTCTCGGACGCTTTCCCACTCGACTTCTCCACCCTGGAGGTATTTTTGCCGCTCAAAACCTAAGTCCAGACATCCAGGCGCATATTTCAGACGATCTCGGCCGGGTAAGTGCGACTTCCCGACGCTTTCCCACTCGACTTCGCCACCCTGGAGGATTTTTTTGCTTTCAAAACCTAAGTCCAAACATCCAGGCGCATATTTCAGACGATCTCGCCGGTTAAGTGCGACTTCCCGGACGCTTTCCCACTCGACTTCGCCACCCTGGAGGATTTTTTTGCTTTCAAAACCTAAGTCCAGACATCCAGGCGCATATTTCAGCCGATCTCGGCCGGTTAAGTGCGACTTCTCGGACGCTTTCCCACTCGACCCTCCACCCTGGAGGTATTTTTGCCGCTCAAAACCTAAGTCCAGACATCCAGGCGCATATTTCAGACGATCTCGGCCGGGTTAAGTGCGACTTCCCGGACGCTTTCCCACTCGACCCCGCCACCCTGGAGGATTTTTTTGCTTTCAAAACCTAAGTCCAAACATCCAGGCGCATATTTCAGCCGATCTCGCCGGTTAAGTGCGACTTCTCGACGCTTTCCCACTCGACCCTCCACCCTGGAGGATTTTTTTTTAAGCTGCTCAAAACCTACGCCCAGACATCCAGGCGCTGCTACAGCCGATCAAGGCCGGGTTAAGAGCGACTTCTCGGACACACACATTTACGAACCCCCCGTGTCTGGATTTCAATTTTTCCAAAGGGCCTGGGCTCACACATTAACCCCAACGCAGTAACACTTTAATGGGCATCGCTTTATTTCATTCTCGCCCTGATGAATGTTTTACAAAGGGCCTGCGCCACAGACTAACCCTACACACTAACACCTTATTGGGCATAATTTTTTTTCTATAAAGGCCCTGGATGAATGTTTTCTATAAGGCCTGCGCTCACAGACTAACCCCATCACAATAACACTTATGTGGGCATGATTTTATTCTATAAAGGCCCTGATGAATGTTTTCTATAAGGCCTGCGCTCACAGACTAACCCCATCACAATAACACTTATTTGGGCATGATTTTATTTAAAAAGGCCCTGATGAATGTTTTCTACAAAGGCCTGCGCTCACAGACTAACCCGACACAGTAGCGCTTTTATTGGGCATGATTTTATTTAATAAAGGCCCTGGAGGAATGTTTTCTATAAGGCCTGCACTCACAGACTAACCCCATCACAATAACACTTATTTGGGCATGATTTTATTCTATAAAGGCCCTGGATGAATGTTTTCTATAAGGCCTGCGCTCACAGACTAACCCTATCACAATAACACTTATTTGGGCATGATTTTATTTAATAAAGGCCCTGGATGAATGTTTTCTATAAGGCCTGCGCTCACAGACTAACCCCATCACAATAACACTTATTTGGGCATGATATTATTTAATAAAGGCCCTGATGAATGTTTTACAAAGGGCCTGCGCTCACAGACTAACCCTACACAGTAACACCTTATTGGGCATGATTTTATTTAATAGAGACCCTGGATGAATGTTTTCTATAAGGCCTGCGCCACAGACTAACCCCATCACAATAACACTTATTTGGGCATGATTTATTTAATAAAGGCCCTGATGAATGTTTTCTATAAGGCCCAAGCGCACAGACTAACCCTAACCCTAACCCTAACCCTAACCCTAACCCTAGCCCTAACCCTAACCCTAACCCTAACCCTAACCCTAACCCTAACCCTAACCCTAACCCTAACCCTAACCCTAACCTCTAGCCCTAACCCTAACCCTAACCCTAACCCTAGCCCTAACCCTAACCCTAACCCAAACCCCTAACCCTAACCCTAACCCTAGCCCTAACCCTAACCCTAACCCTAACCCTAACCCTAACCCTAACCCTAACCTTATTGGGCATGATTTACTCTATAAAGGCCCTGGGTGACAGTTTTACACAGGGCCTGGGGTCACAGACTAACCCCATCACAATAGCACTTATTTGGGCATGTTTTTATTTAATAAAGGCCCTGATTGAATGTTTTCTATAAGGCCTGCGCCACAGACTAACCCGACACAGTAACGCTTCATTGGGCATGATTTTATTTAATAAAGGCCCTGGAACAATGTTTTCTATAAGGCCTGCGCCACAGACTAACCCGACACAGTAACTCTTTGTTGGGCATGATTTTACTTAATAAAGGCCCTGGAAAATGTTTTCTATAAGGCCTGCGCCACAGACTAACCCGACACAGTAACGCTTTATTGGGCATGATTTTATTTAATAAAGGCCCTGGAAAAAATGTTTTCTATAAGGCCTGCGCCACAGACTAACCCGACACAGTAACGCTTCATTGGGCATGATTTTATTTAATAAAGGCCCTGGAACAATGTTTTCTATAAGGCCTGCGCCACAGACTAACCCGACACAGTAACTCTTTGTTGGGCATGATTTTACTTAATAAAGGCCCTGGAAAATGTTTTCTATAAGGCCTGCGCTCACAGACTAACCCGACACAGTAACGCTTTATTGGGCATGATTTTATTTAATAAAGGCCCTGGAAAAATGGTTTCTATAAGGCCTGCGCCACAGACTAACCCGACACAGTAACGCTTCATTGGGCATGATTTTATTTAATAAAGGCCCTGATGACAGTTTTCTTTAAGGCCTGCGCCACAGACTAACCCGACACATTAACGCTTTATTGGGCATGATTGTATTTAATAAAGGCCCTGGATGAATGTTTTCTATAAGGCCTGCGCCACAGACTAACCCCCGACACAGTAACTCTTCATTGGGCATGATTTTATTTAATAAAGGCCCTCGATGAATGTTTTGTATAAGGCCTGCCTCACAGACTAACCCGACACAGTAACTCTTTATTGGGCGTGATTTTATTTAATAAAGGCCCTGGAAAATGTTTTCTATAAGGCCTGCGCCACAGACTGACCCCGACACAGTAACTCTTTATTGGGCATGATTTTATTTAATAAAGGCCCTCGATGAATGTTTTCTATAAGGCCTGCGCCACTGACTAACCTCTGCTACAATAACACTCTTATGGGCATGATTTTATTTAATTAAGGCCCTGATGACAGTTTTCTTTAAGGCCTACCTCACAGACTAACCCGACACAGTAACTCTTTATTGGGCGTGATTTTATTTAATAAAGGCCCTGGAAAATGTTTTTCTATAAGGCCTGCGCCACAGACTAACCCCGACACAGTAACGCTTTATTGGGCGTGATTTTATTTAATAAAGGCCCTCGATGAATGTTTTTCTATAAGGCCTGCGCCACAGACTAACCCGACACAGTAACTCTTTATTGGGCGTGATTTTATTTAATAAAGGCCCTGGAAAATGTTTTCTATAAGGCCTGCGCCACAGACTGACCCCACACAGTAACTCTTTATTGGGCATGATTTTATTTAATAAAGGCCCTCGATGAATGTTTTCTATAAGGCCTGCGCCACTGACTAACCTCTGCACAATAACACTCTTATGGGCATGATTTTATTTAATTAAGGCCCTGATGACAGTTTTCTTTAAGGCCTACCTCACAGACTAACCCGACACAGTAACTTTTTATTGGGCGTGATTTTATTTAATAAAGGCCCTGGAAAATGTTTTTCTATAAGGCCTGCGCTCACAGACTAACCCGACACAGTAACGCTTTATTGGGCGTGATTTTATTTAATAAAGGCCCTGGAAAATGTTTTCTATAAGCACTGCGCCACTGACTAACCCCACAATAACACTCTTATGGGCATGATTTTATTTAATAAAGGCCCTGGATGACAGTTTTTTAAGGCTGCCTGACCCTGACTTTAATAAAGTCACAGACTAACAGACTAACCCGACACAGTAACTCTTTGTTGGGCATGATTTTACTTTAATAAAGGCCCTGAAAAAATGTTTTCTATAAGGCCTGCGCCACAGACTAACCCGACACAGTAACGCTTTATTGGGCATGATTTTATTTAATAAAGGCCCTGGAAAAATGTTTTCTATAAGGCCTGCGCCACAGACTAACCCGACACAGTAACGCTTTATTGGGCATGATTTTATTTAATAAAGGCCCTGGATAAATGTTTTCTTTAAGGCCTGCGCCACAGACTAACCCCCAAGCCACAATAACACTTTATGGGCATGATTTTATTTAATAAAGGCCCTGATGACAGTTTTCTATAAGGCCTGCCTCACAGACTAACCCCACACAGTAACTCTTATTGGGCGTGATTTTATTTAATAAAGGCCCTGGAAAAATGTTTTTCTATAAGGCCTGCGCAGACTAACAGACTAACCACAGATTTGGGTATGATTTTATTTATTAAAGGCCATTAACTCTTTATTGGGCAATTGAAAATCATGAAAGTTATTTAATAAAGGCCCTCATGAATGTTTTCCATAAGGCCTGCGCCACAGACTAACCCCGCTCACAATAACACCTTCGGGATGATTTTATTTATTAAAGGCCCCTGATGAAATGCAATTTTTCAAAACGCCTGCGCATCCAGGCGCATATTTCAGCCGATCTCAGCCGGGTTAAGTGCGACTTCAGGACGCTTTTTGACTCGGAGCCTCCCTGGAGGAAATTTTTTTCTTTCAAAACCTAAGTTGATCCAAACATCCAGGCGCATATTTCAGCCGATCTCAGCCGGTTAAGTGCCCGGACTTCGGTCGCTTTCCCACTCGACCCTCGGCCTCCCTGGAGGAAATTTTTTTCGCTTTCAAAACCTAAGTCCAAACATCCAGGCGCATATTTCAGCTTCCCGATCTCGGCCGGTTAAGTGCGACTTCGACGCCTTCCCACTCGACCGCCACCCTGGAGGAAATTTTTTTTTCGCTCAAAACCTAAGTCCAAACATCCAGGCGCATATTTCAGCCGATCTCGGCCGGGTTAAGTGCGACTTCTCGGACGCTTTCCCACTGACCGCGGCCTCCCTGGAGGAAATTTTTTTTCGTTCAAAACCTAAGTCCAAACATCCAGGCGCATATTTCAGCCGATCTCAGCCGGGTTAAGTGCGACTTCGGACGCTTCCCACTCGACTCCCCGCCACCCTGGAGGAAATTTTTTTCGCTCAAAACCTAAGTCCAAACATCCAGGCGCATATTTCAGCCGATCTCAGCCGGGTTAAGTGCGACTTCGACGCTTTCCCACTCGACTCGCCTCCTGGAGGAAATTTTTTGCTTTCAAAACCTAAGTCCAAACATCCAGGCGCATATTTCAGCCGATCTCGGCCGGGTTAAGTGCGACTTCTCGGACGCTTTCCCACTCGACCCCCTCCACCCTGGAGGTATTTTTTGCTGCTCAAAACCTAAGTCCAAACATCCAGGCGCATATTTCAGCCGATCTCAGCCGGGTTAAGTGCGACTTCTCGGACGCTTTCCCACTGACCCGGCCTCCCGGAGGAATTTTTTTGCTTCAAAACCTAAGTCCAAACATCCAGGCGCATATTTCAGCCGATCTCGCCGCAAGTTAAGCCCCACTTCACGGGCGCTTTCCCACTCGACCCCCGCCACCCCGGAGGTATTTTTTGCTGCTCAAAACCTAAGTCCAGACATCCAGGCGCATCTCACAGCCGATCTCGGCCGCTTAAGCCCCACTTCACGGACGCTTTCCACTCGACCCGCCACCCCGGAGGTATTTTTAAGTGTTCAAAACCTAAGTCCAAACATCCAGGCGCATCTCACAGCCGATCTCGGCCGCTTAAGCCCCACTTCACGGGCGCTTCCCACTCGACCCACCGCCACCCCGGGAGGTATTTTTTTGCCGCTCAAAACCTAAGTCCAGACATCCAGGCGCATCTCACAGCCGATCTCGGCCGCGCAAGCCCCACTTCACGGACGCTTCACACTGACCACCGCCACCCCGGAGGTATTTTTTAAGCGTTCAAAACCTAAGTCCAAACATCCAGGCGCATCTCACAGCCGATCTCGGCCGCAGCCCCCACTTCACGGACGCTTTCCCACTCGACCCCGCCACCCCGGAGGTATTTTTTTGCCGCTCAAAACCTAAGTCCAAACATCCAGGCGCATCTCACAGCCGATCTCGGCCGCTAAGCCCCACTTCACGGGCGCTTCCCACTCGACCCCGCCACCCCGGAGGTATTTTTTTAAGCTGCTCAAAACCTAAGTCCAAACATCCAGGCGCATCTCACAGCCCATCAAGGCCGGGTTAGCGCCACTTCTCGGACGCCAAGCACTTCACGAACCCCCCCGAGCTCATCTCCAGCCTTACAGACATCCAGGCCCTGCTCACGACCGATCCCCGCCGGCACACCTGCGCCCTCTCGGGCATCACCTCCGAAAAGCCTCCCGTAGGGACCTCCGGGGGACCCACACCTGTTCTCCGCTCGTGCCTGCGTACTCCCACTATTAAGCCGGGTCACTATCTCAGCACAACCGCGCTTCTCAAAAGAACCGTACACTGGTACCCCCATCGACTTAGGTTTTGGAGGGGTTTTTTTCTTCCGGAGAGGGGGAGCTGCTCCCCGTCCGACCGAGTCAGCTCTCTCTCGGGCGGCCCTCTCCGCCGCTCCTCGGTTCCTCTCTCGCCACTGGTACCCCATCGACTTAGGTTTTGGAGGGGCTTTTTTCTTCCGAGGGGAGCTCGCCGCTCCTCCGTCCGACCGAGTCAGCCTCTCTCTCGGGCGGCCTTCCGCCGCTCTCGGTTCCTCTCGCCACTGGTACCTCCCATCGACTTAGGTTTTGGAGGGGTTTTTTCTTCCGAGAGGGAGCCGCTGCCCCCGTCCGACCGAGTCAGCCCTCTCGGGCGGCCCTCTCCGCTGCCTCGGTTCCTCCCGCCACTGGTACCCCATCGACTTAGGTTTTGGAGGGGTTTTTTTTTCTTCCGAGAGGAGCTCGCTGCCTCCGTCCGACCGAATCTCGCTTCTCCGCCGGCTCGGACTCTGCCCTCTCCGCCTGCCACTCTCTCCGCTCCACTGGTACCCCCGCGGCGGAGGAGGGGGGTATGCCAGCCCGAGGTCGCCCGGCTGGGCCTCCTCCTCGGACCGACAAAAGATTGGATCTAGGGATGACTTTCAATGGATCGCAGCGAGTGAGCTGCTCTGCCACTTACGAAACCCTGACCCAGAATCAGGTCGTTCACGAGTCATTTTGCACCACATTCTCCACAAACTCGTGTGTTTTGGTCTGAAGTGGGGCGGCGCTGCTCGCGCCGCACTCGTCCAGTCTCGTGACGTAAGCTTCTTCACCGCGCCCGGAGGGCTGACGGCTATCCGTACCAATCGGTACCGCCGCGCAACGGTATCGCTGCCTCTTAGGCGGATTCTGACTTAGAGGCGCTCAGTCATAATCCCGCAGATGGTAGCTTCCGCACCAGTGGCTTCTCAGCCAAGCACACGCACCAAATGTCTGAACCCGCGTTCCTCCTCGCACTGAGCAGGATTACTATTGCAACGACGCTTGTATCAGTAGGGTAAAACTAACCTGTCTCACGACGGTCCAAACCCAGCTCACGCTCCCTATTAGTGGGTGAACAATCCAACGCTTGGTGAATTCTGCTTCACAATGATAGGAAGAGCCGACATCGGCGGATCAAAAGCGACGCCGCTTATGAACGCTGGCACGCCACAAGCCAGTTATCCCTGTGGTAACTTTTCTGACACCTCCTGCTTAAAACCCAAAAGCCAGAAGGATCGTGGAGGCCCCGCCACGGTCCGCACTCATACTGAAAATCAAGATCGCCGCCAGCTTTTGCCCTTCTGTTCGCTGGAGGTTTCTGTCCTCCCTGAGCTCGCCTTAGGACACCTATGCTACCGCTTGACAGGTGTACCGCCCCAGTCAAACTCCCACCTGCCACTGTCCTCGACAGGTCGCGCTCGGGCCGCAGGTGAGCGCGCCCGGGCTTGACTCCAGAAGCTTGACACTGCTGGGGCTCGCCTCCCTGCCTCACCGGGTAAGTGAGGAAACGATAAGAGTAGTGGTGATTTCAACTCGGCGCCCGCTCGGGACGGGCCTCCCACTTATTCTACACCCTCATGTCTCTTCACAGTGCCAGACTAGAGTCAAGCTCAACAGGGTCTTTTCCCGCTGATTCTGCCAAGCCTCGCTCTTTGGCTGTGGTTTCGCTAGATAGCAGGTAGGGACAGTGGAATTCGCTCATCCATTCATGCGTCACTAATTAGATGACGAGGCATTTGGCTACCTTAAGAGAGTCATAGTTACTCCCGCCGTTTACCCGCGCTTCGTTGAATTTCTTCACTTTGACATTCAGAGCACTGGGCAGAAATCACATCGCGCCAACACCGCCGCTGGCCTTCGCGATGCTTTTTTGTTTTAATTAAACAGTCGGATTCCCTGGTCCGCACTCAGTTCTAAGCCGGCTGCTTGGCGCCGTCGGTTAGTCCGGCGCCGGTTGGCCGCCACAGGCCGACGCTACAGGCCAAGCTCCTGCCTTCTTCTGACCCCGGACGGGGCGGACGCGACGCCGCCGGGCGCTGGAGTTCCTCCGACGCGGCCGTGAGCTGGAGTGATCCGCGAAGGGCCCGCACACGCTTCAGTCGCCGCCACCGCACAAGGCGGGCGAGCTCTCGCTGCCCTCGCTCGCTACGCGATTGTCCTGGGGACTCCTCGCGGAGCTCTCCACTGCTCTCTTCGACCTGTTCACGGCTCGCCTCGAGCCGCCGACCTTCCTCCGACCCGCGAGGGTGGGGGAGGACGCCGGACGGACGGAGCGGGCGGGAGACGGAGGGGAAGGAGGACGCTGAGACCCCGGCGCCACGCCAGCGAAACGGAACGGAAGGCGCCGCGGGCGCCGCTTCCCAGTCGGCAGGCGCTGTCTCAGCCCCGCCGCACCTCAGCCCGACCGGCCAGCCCCCAGAGCCAATCCTTATCCCGGTTACGGATCTGACTTGCCGACTTCCTTACGCTGCCTTTTGATCTAACATGCCAGAGGCTGTTCACCTTGGAGACCTGCTGCGGATATGGGTACGGCCCGCGCGCGAGACTTACACCTTCTCCTCGGATTTTCAAGGGTCCGACGAGGGTTGACCGGACGCCGCCGAAACCGCTGGGCGCCTGCAGGGCGTGGCTCCTATCTCGGGCGAACCCATTCCAGGTGCCCGCCCTTCACAAAGAAAAAGAGAATCTCTTCCGGGCCCCGCCAGCTCCGGGTTCGCTTATGCAGGCATCGCACTGGGCGCCCGCGCCGCCTTCTCGCCACTCCGGGTTCTGGGATCTGAACCAGACTCCTTTCGATCGGCCGGGGCGACGGAGGCCATCGCCTCCTTCCGAATCCATGCGCTCGCCCCATCCCTTTTAGACCGACTGACCCATGTTCAACTGCTGTTCACATGGAACCCTTCTCCCACTTCGCCTTCAAAGCTCTCGCTTGAATATTTGCTACTACCACCAAGATCTGCACCCGCCAAGTGGTTCCACCCGGGCCCGCCTCAGGCTTCAGCGCCACCGCGCGCCCTCCTACTGC